>NW_012147189.1:9284396-9303787 GCF_000956105.1 Propithecus coquereli | reverse complement strand
AATAAAAATTAGCCTATAGTCCCAATATCCAGGAATAACTGTGTTAACATTTTGGTTAACATGATTTCTATAGAACTATCTTTTTCTTCTTTGTTTTTCTTTTTTTTTTCCCCCTCATAAGCAATGGCCAGAAGATTTCTACAAAACTATGTTTTGTATATTATGTATACAATAAAAATGATTCATTTTTTTAAGAGACCAGCACCTCAAGTTTTAAAACCAAACAGATTTGAGCTTAAACTCTAGTCCTGTCACTTCATAGCTATGTAACATGGACTTGTTAGTTAATCTCTTTGTGCCCAAGTACCCTCTTCTGTAAATAAGAATAATAACTATTTTGTAGAATTATCATAATAATTAAAGAAGTTAATATATGTAAAATGTCTTATAGATAGTAGATGCTATAGGGGCTATACACACACACACACACATATATGTATATATATATATATATATATCACTATATATGTGTGATACCTTTCCCCCCCATCAAAAGGGTTACGGATGACACTTCTATAACAAAAGACAGGTTAACAAGAGTAAAGTTTAACACTTATTTAATCAAAGTTTTATGTGACACTGGAACCTTCAGAAATGAAGACCTAAAGACACAGGGAAAACTATCTATTTTTGTGCTTAGGTTCCATGTAGAATGGACAGCTGTGTAGAAATGTGATTAGAGAAAAAGGGATGACCTCATGGTAATAGACTGAGTGGGAAAACTCAGCAAGGCCTGTTTGGATTCTTCTTTGCCTCTCTGTGTGGCACTCCTTCCTCCCAGGTATAGGTTAGGACCTCTTCTGGAATGAGGGCCTTCTGATCTAACTTCAGATGAGGTAGGTCAGAAAATTTCTTTATGGCCAGCTCTTACACAAAAAGCCAGATGAAGGTCAGAGTAATATTTCTGGGTTTTATGGCAGCCTTTGTGGGGAGAAGGATTCTGGTTTCTATGACCTGCCTTGGGGGAGAAAGGGGAGCATGAAGAAGAAAGGCAAGAGAAGTTCAGAAAGACACTTTGCTTCTGAGGCCCTTCTATTTTTTTCTGTTCAAAGTACTCAGCATACCAAAGTGCCATTCTTTGGGTATCATTTCCTGAGCCCCAACAGTATCTATTATTGTCATTTTGCTATTATGGTTAAGCTGATTTCTGTACATATTTTCTTTAGGTTTAAATTTGTGGAGTCTGAATTAATGAGGCTTTATTATACTATATTGACAACTTGAGACAACCAATATTGAAATATAACTTGCTTTATTACAAAAAGGCCAGCAATGAACAAAATGCATACTAATTTTTGGTTTTCTACAAAAATCTTCAGCCAATTAAATCATTTCATTATGAAAGTGAAACTTTATTTTCTTGTAACAATTCTTGAATGGCTTATCACTGAGCAGTTGACCTACCCAAAATGATTCAAAAATATGCAAATATAGGAACTGAATTTATTATTTGTAATTTGGCCATTAGATTTAGCAATGGCTATTATGATAATAGGCATAACTAGTTGAGCTACTCAGGAGATATGAAAATTTCAAACTAATTGGTTAAATGAAAGAATTGAGGTTTTGATACCCTGAAGAAGTATAACTTCTGATGAACATAGAGTTTTCTACCATTTAGCTTATAACTTTTGTTTTTGTTGTTTTAGCCTCATTTCAAGTTATTTCAAAATAATATTTATTATGATAGATGACAGGTAAATATTTGTTTTCGAATGAGAAATTGTAGCTTTTATTGCAAAATATTTTGAGAGAGGAAAATCCAAATGTATGAGCATTTTGGTATTTGAAAATGGTATATTCATACTTATTCTGTATTTGGAATCAATTGAGTTTACAAATGGCAAACCTTGTGATGCCATAGACTTTTATATTAAAATGTTTTAGTTGAGTATTTTTCTTTAAAATAAAATCTCTAAAGAAAATAAAGCTTTAACCCAATACTACTACTTTGAAGTTCAGTTAGGACCTGTGAAAAAACTTTGGCTATTTCGTCATAGGATAATAAATTAGTACATTCTAAAAATTAAAGATGTTGAAGAGCATTAGTGTTATATCCTCTGCAAAACTTATTAGACAATTTTCAAGTATTTTGGATTTATCCAAACTAAAATCACATTTTCCAAGTCCCATTCTTAATATTTATTTTATGTATGTTTGTGATAATTTAATGTTTCAATTCCTCATGCATTTATACCATCAGTCATCAAAATACTTTATAAGCACTATTTTATTAATATCTCCAAAAACCTTGTAAGCCTCTTATGCCACTTTTTCTTTGAAAGTAATGAATAATTTGTTTAAAATGTAGTGAATTTTAACGTATAGAAAGTTTAGATTCATCTCTGAGTTCTTTTATCCCTAATCTCTAAAGCTATGTAGAAATTTAGTTGTTATCCATTATTTCAAAGGGGACACTTAACCAGTGGAGCAAGGATGAAAACCCAGGTCAGTGTGACTTCAAAGCTAGTGTCTCCTCCCCATTGTGCTTTGCTGTCCCTCGTGTTATTTATCTTGTTTTCTTTTTCTTTTTATTTTTTTCTTAATTTCCCCTTCCGTTCCAAGGACTGTGAGAAGAAAATAATAGATACAACAATAGAATTGAAATATTACTTTTATTTCATTCCTTTTACTGTTGGGTAAAGTGTATTTTCTAAATACTATTATATCTGAAATATTAGCTTTGATGTAGAGGAATTCTAAAGTGGATCATTTTATGAAGTGAATGAAGCTCCTAATTTATATGTATTTCCTATACTGTGTTGTCTTGAAATTATAGCTCTTTAGGAATACCAGATGAAGAAGATTAATTGCCAACCTTTCTTCTAAAATGCAAAAGATACAAGTATTAATTTCTAAAGTAGTAATAGCTAAGAATTAATAGGCTGTATAGTTCAGCATTCTTTAGTAATTTAGATAATCTGCTATTATCAGAACTCAGAGCTGGTTTTCATTTGGATATAATATACATTTTTGGCTATATATATATTGAGAGGAATTTAAAAATAAAAACTCAATATTTATATTTTTCCTTCAATATACTTAACTATTTTTCTGAATCATTAATATCCAGGACTGAGTGTCTTGAATAAGCAGGGTCAAACTCCTATATTAAATGGCTGATTATTATGTGTCACTTGTATTTTCATGTTCTATCTTAGTTAAATCATACAATATGAGAATGCCCTATCTATCAGCACTAGCTTTAGGAACTGGTTATCTAAAAAAGATAGTAGGCAACTATATAGAAAATGCTCGTGAAAAATATATTCAGTATTTCCTCAAATATGTATATATATGGCATAATAAATGAAAATAATAGCCCTATAATTAGAAATGGGAAATTTTGGGGTAATCTTTTGCAATCATTTTTAAAGTGAACAAAAATGTTTTTATTTAGGAAAAGAAGACTAGATCAGCCTTTCTTTTTGACTTAGAACTTTTGTATGCTAAACAAACAAGAATGTTGTAAAATTATCCTTGAGATTTCTACTTTTAGAATGCAAGTAAACTCAGTAACTTAGTGAATTTCACAATTATTTTTCCTTTTTTTAACAATGTGTTCAATTCTACCTATTGTAGTAGTTAATCAGCAATATTTCTATGGAAATAATACAGTGTTGTGAGTGATTAAGAAACAATTTGCCATTTATTTACCAAAAAAATAAAAATGCTTTTAAAATTTCATTTTAAGCTTCATTTATTAGCTGCACTGCACAAAATATTATAATCACATTGTTAACATATTGAGTTCAAATGTGTACATTTTTTATTTATTTCAAAATATGTTTACAGTGGACTCTTAACATTTAGGAAGGATATGCCCAGATACAGATTTTTGATTAGCTTTTTAGCATCTAATGTTTTCCCATAATATTTAATAACATATAACTAAAAATCTTAAGTGACATTTTCTCTTCCTTAATAATTCCTTAGTTATTAGCCAGTCTGCTCATTAACTTTCCTGGAATATCTTGCTTTTAGCTAAAAACTATCACTTTCTTTGTTGCAGTCTCTGCTATTATCAGAACTCAGAGCTGGCTTTCATTTGGAAGTCTTTTTGTTGCTGTTGTTTAAATGAATAAGAAGCTTTAGAACAAAGCAAGATTGAGGTACAGACTCCAGGCCGTAAGCCTTATCCACTCCCTTGCCAACTTCCCATTCACCAACTCCCAGCACATATGATTACTTGGCATAGATATTGAAATGTACTACCACATAGTCAAAACTGAATGGTAAATCCCCAAGTCCTAAAGGGCTAATTTTTAGAATTTTATCCTACTAAATAGTCTTGACTTTCTGTATTATACTGGGAAAATAAGGTTTAAAATTAGATTTGACTCCTGTAATCTGTGTTATATACCAAAATACAGTTTTAACTCTAAAATAATTTATAGATAATACTCTTTAAATGATATAAATGCAGTATAAATTTAAACTAACATTTATAGTATATATAGCTCAGCTGTATGTAGAAGAGAAAAGCAGAACAGATTAGATAGATAGATAAATAAAAAATCATGAGACTATTTCATAAGAATTTCTTATAGGACCAATCTTGGCCAAAGTGTTCTATAGGGCTTATGACTTTATATTATTTAATGTTATATTTAATTTGCCAACATTAGCATTCAAAAATATTTATATGTCAAATAAGTAGTCGGTCTCTACTGCATTAGCCCACACCTATTTGAAAAGATTCTACATCAAATTTTGAATGTTCAAAGTCTCATAAGTTTTTGCATATTTGCCTTAGTTTAAGAAATTAAAAGATAGAAAATTCTGAAGGTGGAGAACTAAGCACACATATTTACTTTTCTTCCCTTCTGAGATCCTATTGAAATGTCAGTAAAGACATATAGAAAAGCAACCCTGAAAGAAATATTATGTTCTGTTGGGATGTTTCTGGAAGAGAGAAAGTAGAGAGGTTCAGACCAATAAAGAAACTGGAAACATGGAAACCACTCTACAACATGCAAAAGAATTAGTTGCTATAGTGTAGTAGGAGCCACTCTCTGGAGTAATGTCAACTTCAGAGACAAAGAGTGAAATAGGCTGCAGGGTAGTCATCAAGTAGGGAAGAAGCTAAAGAAATGTTTAAGAGCAGCTAAACAAGTCAGCTCCTTCTTTGTATTATGCTATAGCGTTTGCTTCCTTGAAGTGTTTTCAGAACACTAAATATAGCATGGGTATTAACCACAGTGTGAGAGCAGAACAGAATTCAAGTTACTTCTGGATCTCTGCCAAGGCCTAAGAGAGAACAAATAGGCAGATCTATCCCAAAGTGAAAAAAAACTAAATTATTCTACTTGAGTTATAATTTACTCTTGATCACTTGTTCAAATCATCAACCATGTGCTTGCTTTTGTTCACAAGTCCTAAAGAGAAGCCTACCCACAGTTATGTACCATCCATTCACACAGTGTCTGAATCAACCTTCATGCTCTGGAGGGATGGACCTTTTGGATAAAACAACTCCTGTAACAGTAGAGAAAAGCTTTGCTAGATCCCAACATGTACCAACTTGGTCTTTTGTTGATAAATAAGAATGGACAACCAAGGATCATTTAGACATTTTAGGCAAATCGATAACATGAAAGAGAAGACTTGAGATTAATCGAATGAATGGCAATGGCAGAAGGGCTAGTTGTGTACTGGAGATTGATGATCTCCATCCCTAGTGTAGAGTTTTCCTGGAATCAGCTGCCTAGCCAGTGAGAGAATTTCCCAGTCACCGCTGCATCCAGGTAGGGTCATGTGACTAGCTCTCACCAGTGAAATATGAGTAGATGTGATAAGAGTCACTTCTTGCCCAAAGTAATCAAGAAGCTAGTTTATTTTTCCACTTATCTCTTCTCCCATGGCTTCTTCACTTCTTTCTTCTACTCCAGCGTCACTTCCTCAGAGAGACCCTCCTGATATTTCTAAATAAAATAGCTCACACCCTGCCCATCCAACTCCATCACTCTCCATTGCCCTGCTTTACTTGTCCTCACAGCACTTCTCACCAGGTGATCTTTGATAAAATGTATCTGTTAATGTGTTTTTTTTAAAATCTATCTTCCCCCCCAGAATAAAAACTCCATGAGGGCAGGGACTTATTTCAGCTATATCCCAGCCTCTACAGCAGTGAGTGCCTGTTACCTATCGAACATTCAGTAAATATGTAGAGGATGAATGAATGAATGAATGAAGCTTCCATAGTGGAAAAAATGCATAGACCTCAAGAAAGGGTAGCATATCCTTCAGTTTTCAGTCAGTTATAAATACGTTGTCAAGGGGTGCTAGAGGAACTCAAGAAAAATTTTGTCTTCTTCACATATAAATAGGCCCAGAGGGGTGAGGCTTTAAAAAGTATGAGGCTGCAGTTTCCAGGGCAGAATATTGACAAGGGTAGAACGAAGGTGTTAAATTCTTGCGGCACCCCCTCTTGTTCACAGTAGTCTGTGTGCTTTGTGATTTCCTTAGCAGTTCTTAGTTACAGTGAGGAGTGGCAGGATGCTTAAGTACTCTCTGAGGGTTGCTGTTTTGTTCAGCTTTCAAACCATAGAGAAGTGCGAAAATTAGGTCATACCTCATGAAATTTAAATAACAAAGCACTCCACCTAGTTTAATAATACCCTAGTTCTCCCATGGCTATATTTCATTGTGCCTATAAGTGGGAATTATTATTTTCAGTTTAGTATCACAACTTGAGGTGGATTTCTCCCTCCCTCCATTTTGGGGGAACTGACATGTTTTATTATTTATTCTTGTTCCTCAGAATGGATTGGGATGATGAATATTCCCATAATTCATTTGACCTACATTGTTTGTTAAACTCATTTCCTGGAGACTTGGAGTTCAAGCAGATCTTCAGTGACATTGATGAAAAGATTGAACAAAATGCGACAAGGTAAATATTGCTAATTATTTAAAGCAAATTGTTTTCATATTTCATTTATATGAAATTTACCTAGTCTGGTTTTAGTGTTTCCTGCTCTTAGATAGTTTTAGGTTTTAATTACCATTAACTTTCCTGAAAAATATTGATTAGATCCCCCCTTAAAATTGAACATGATTGTCTTTATCACATTAGTAGTTTTAATAAGACTAGAAAATGTAAGCATTATCTTCAGTAGGCAAATTAAAGTTTATTGAATTGTTGCTAATGATTTCTTAGAGTTTGCCAATATTGATGTCCTGGATTTTCATTAATATGTTTAAAGTTAAGCATTCTCCTTTGAAGGATAAGCACAGAAATTAAAATTTTGAAATTAAGATATTAAAATGAAAGGTATTATAAGGCCACAATTTCTTGAGTTGCTGAAAACAGAACATTAAAAATTTTTTTTTGCATAATTGTCATTTTAAGACTCCTCCTCACTTAAGTAGGAGACTAGGGACTCCATAGAGAGTAGCTTTATCAGATTAGTCTTCATCACCTACCCCAAAAGGTAGTGTTTACCATATACTGGGGGAAGCAGGGACAGCTAAGCAGTTTCCCACTAATACATGTTCTTTGATAGAAAGGACTCTTCGTATGTATTTGTGGGCCCTATAATCAGTCAGTTCACTTATTTGAATCCTTTTGTTCAAAGGTTCTAATTCACTTCCTGTGAGTTTTTACTGTGCAAACCACAGTAAAAATTTCTATTGTGCAATGATGCATAGCATTTCCTTTTTTAAAATTTGAGGTATAGTTATATTGAATTTTCAAAGAAACTGAGCCAAGCAACTAAAATGTTCCTGTGATATTTTTCCTCCTGTTTTACATGAGAATAGTTAATTCTTTATTATAACAATGGGCATAAATAACTTCAAAAGGCAGCATATTGTTGGGGAATTATACTTAAAGACAAAATCTTCTCTCATCCCAGAAATCCTATCCATGAAGGTAATAAAGAAAGAAAACATTTTGATTCTTGAATAAGCATTAAACCAGAATATGATATGCATCACGGGCAATTCCCTAAAAGATTACAGAGACAGAAAGGAATCTCACCCTCATATAACCGAGCAGATACAACTTACATTACATGTTGTCACGATAAACAATCACTGGTCCTCAAGTAAGAAGACTCGACTGCGCATTTTGTCACACAGTTCATCCTAACTTCACCATGGTAATTAGGGAGACCACCTGTGTTAGCTAATTGGCTTTATCCTGAGGAGAAATAAACTTCTTATATCTTTTTGACAGAAGGTAGTTTTGCAAATTGGAGCAAGGTGCCCACTGAAGTTAGAGCGTATTCCCACAGGAACTGGGAGATAGGGGAATGATCTCCCTTGATGTCTGCATTTCAAACAGATAGCTCCCAGGTTTCTGGAAGGACATTCTTGGGTCACAAAGCTGACTGAAGGCCTGCTGACAAAAGGCATATCTAGTCTTCCGAGGGGTACATGTCAAGAAGATGAAAAAGTACTTATGATTACAAGTTTTCTAAGGTAAATGCTCTAGGAAAAAGGAGAGGAGAGAAAGCATTTCCTTCATTTTCAATAGGAAGAATTAAACCTCTTATTTTTAATTTATATTTGCCCATATATTGTATATATTTTTAAAAGATAGCATATATATGACTTAACCATACTGAGAATATATATTTGATATTTCATATAAATATGAAATAACTGTATTAAACCTTAGTATAATTATATATTTATGTAACTTTTATATGTTTATATATTGTGTTACACAGTTTCTAATCCAAAGGAACTTACAAATGAAAATAGTACTCACTTAAATAGGTTAACAAGTCATTTACCTGAATTCCAGAGATGGTTATATTTGTAAAAATTGGAATATTTTTAAAAAGGTAAACTTTTTCCTTCACAATGGCATTTAGGCTCCATCAAAACAAAACAAGTCACTGAACGCTGATGTTTTTGTTATAGACTGCTTCAATTTTATTTGCTAAACTATCTATACTTAATTTCCTGCCCTACCTGGTCAATACAGAATCATATTTAAAATAAAACAGTGATTAAAATGTTGTATTTTGTATTCATAAATTATTATTAGGTCGAAACTCAGATGTTAGTATTAAAAAGAAAATATAGTATGGGACATAAGGATATAATTTTTAAATTAAAAATATTTTATTGCCCATATATTAAAGGAACCTAGAGCAGAACCACCTCAAGTGACCATTGATCTTCACAAGGGATAAAATAAGGAAGTAACTGTATGTGCTGTATGCTACATTTAGAATCAAGTCTATTTTTCATCAAATTCAATTATGTTTTTATTATACTCTAGAGAATAAACATAATAGTATAGGGTATATATATTTTTAAAAATAAAATACTGAATAATAACTGTGGTTCAGAAGAGTGTAAATCATTTATGCACTCATTTATTGCCTCCTAACAGAATAGCTTTTAGAAAATTGTATGTCATGACGAATCAGTTATGCCACACTTACACTGCAGTAGTTGAATTACCCTTGGCATTTTTGTATTCTAACAGTTCTCTTTATCTCCCAATGGTGTACACTGAATAAGTAATGAACATCTGTATGGTATGGGTTTTCCTCAATACTTTTAAAAGAAAAAAAACATTAGTAATTCATTTTTAAATATGGTATTTTCCCTTACATTTGAATTTTTAAAGTTGTATTTCTAGCAGTGACCCTGACATCTAGTGCGAATTCCTTCCCTCTTCTTAATATCATCAGGTTTTATGAGCCACAGGGTCTGTCGCCTCCCCAAAGCAGTGATTCACCAGAATGGACCAGGGTGCCCAGAGGTCACTGAACCTTCACTTGCCCTTCAGGAGAGGCTGTCATTCTCTCAGACCATTTTCACTTTTACATCCTCATTTTCAGTCAAGTCAGAGCTGGGTGACTCCCAAGTCTGACAGTAGAAATCAGTGATGGTGAGTCCTTTATTTTGAACACATATCAAAATTGGTAATAAGAGGATAAATAATCTGCCAAAGTGGAATGCTATGAATGTTATATCCACAAATTTAGTTAGTTCACTAACTGCAAATGGCACATAGCATTGAAATAATTTTTGAGTTGACTAGAACTTATTAGTATAACAAGATATTGAGATATAGAAGTTCTCTTGGGCTCACAATAAGACATAGAATGATTTTTTTTCCTCTTAATGTTCAGTTGGATAGATACATCTTAAGAGTTTATTTTACTTTTCTATTTTCTAATTATAGACAACCTCTGTGTGTATTGCAGGAAGTAAGTTTTGCTACTGATACAAGATGACTACTGTTTTTTAATTTAAAGAAAAATCAGGAAGTGCTACTAGGGATAATACCATTTGTATTAATCCAGGAGATGTAGGGGGAGGAGGGACATTAACTTTGCACTGTGAGAAAATATTGGAAAAATGGTTTCTATAAATTTAACCATGCTTATTAATGAGAGGATACATATTCTATAGATTACACTTATTTTTCACATAATGCTTAACTTTTTTGAGTTTATACATGAAACTTTTCTTTAGAAAATACCTTTAGAGTTTTGCACACGATGGCTTACATGTCTAGAAGAAGTAACCAAAAGAAATCTGTAAATAATCCATCAACCTTGGACTTCTCGTGGTAGAGCCACAAATCTATTGTAGATATATTCACATACACATCTTAATATATTAATATTTTATAGCCATGGCAAATTATATAAAATGCAAATTAGTCATTTCGAAGGCTTTATTATGTATTATTTCTGGCAGTATTTGGCACTTATTTAATAATGAGAGAATATAAATTAATATAGGTTCCTTTTTGTAACTCCCTATGTTTGTACTTCAGTTTTGTGTTTGTTTACCCTTATACTCCATCTCACAAAAATTCCTACCTCTTCTCCCATCCTGCTGAGCAAGACAAGGCCACATAGAAATAAACCTGAAAGGGGCTACTTTCTCCATCTGTTCTTGAACCCAGTGTAAGACCTAAACAGCCACTTTCCAATTTCCTCTGACTGGGCCCCTTCCAGCCCTCTTATCCTCCCTAGAATTAAAAATGCAACCCAGGCAGACAGCATGCTGGACATCAGTGGCTTAGCAGCCTAAACTTTCCCTGGCCCCATCATATTTCCTACTTTTTAAACTTCTCCAGTCTTCCCACTGAAGTTCTCAACATGAAGTCCAGTGATGCTTGCAGATAGAGGTGGTGAGTGGGAAGAAGAAAAGTGCCTCTCTCTATCATGGTGGCCTATTGAAACGCTTTCTCTTCATCATTTTCTGTCACTATTAACTACATTATTTTGAATGTCTATGGTGGTCCTTGCTTCTTTCTCCATCATCCTGCATTGCTCATTGCTTACCTTAGACCTCTGCTTTAGGAGGCTGGGATGAGTGAGGTGAAATGCAGAGTCAGTAGCTCCATCAGATGATGGTTAAGAGATTCTTTCAAGTAATATGTACACTTCAAGTGTTTGACATTTTTTTAAAAGCGCTGTATAGCTTTTATTTTTAAGCATGTTAGCTTTACCTACTCCAGGTCAAATAAGCATAAGGCTATAAAGAATAATTATTTGAGGGTATTCCTAAAGTATATTATTATAATTATCTTTCCATGGGAAATAAGAAAAGGGAAGCAAGTGACTACCTATCTCTGAACTATTATGATAACAAAAGTATGAATAGTATTGCACTGAAAATCTAGACCTGATAAGGAGATTGAGCCAATAATAGTTGGGCCACTATTTCCCAGAAAAGATCTTAGTTAATGTGCCAGTTGGAAGTAAGCCCCTACTCCTGATGTAACAACCTGGGCTGCCCCATGAAGGCCTGGCCCAGCTCTGAGGGCAAGAACATTATAAGAGGATCAGAGCCCTGATAACAGATGTGACTGCTATGGCTGGCTCATCTTTCTTGTTGGATGATGCCTTGAGATTAATATAACCCCATCAACTTTCCCTGGAAAGGAGCCTAGACTAATTGTCTATCACTGTATTTTTCACTGCCTTAAACAGTCCTGGCACACAGTAGGCAAGAACAGCAGTCCCCAACCTTTTTGGCACCAGGGACTGGTTTCATGGAAGACAATTTTTCCATGAACCGGTGAGGGGTGAGGGAGATGGTTTGGGGCTAATTCAAGCACATTACATTTATTGTACAGTCAAACCGCTCTGCTAATGATGATCTGTATTTGCAGCCACTCCCCAGCACTAGCATCACTGCCTCAGCTCCACCTCAGATCATCAGGCGTTAGATTCTCATAAGGAGCACACAACCTAGATCCCTCACATGGGCAGTTTACAGTAGGGTTCACGCTCCTATGAGAATCTAATGTCACCATTGATCTGATAGGAAGTGGAGCTCAGGCAGTGAAGACAGCAATGGGGAGAGGCTGTAAATACAGATGAAACTTCACTGGCTGCTTGCTGTTCACTTCCTGCTGTGTGGCCCGGTTCCTAACAGGCCACTGACCAGTACTGGTCTATGGCCCAGAGGGTTGAGGACAGCAGGGCTAGAAGACAGTCAATAAATATGTGTTAGGTATGTTTGTTAGGAACCTATTGTGTTTGCTTTATCTTGAACTAATGTGAAGTTAGGTGAGTGGAACATAGTAGGAGAAGCTGTCTTCAAATTGATTTTTCCTTTTCTTTCAGTATTTTGTATTTTTATAAAAGTAATACATACCAAAGGTAAAATTTTAAATAGTAGGGAAGGGCAGGGATGAGGAAATATTCCCCCACTCCTAGTCTTGTTCTTTAGAGGGAGCCTATATTGGTAAATTATATAACTTTCTAGAATTATTCTGTACATACGCATGTATGTACCACGAAATACATTTTTTTCACAAATGGGAGTTACATGTATGTGCTGTGAATAGATTTTTTTTGCTTAGTATATTTTTAAAAAATCTCCATATAATCCTACCTTATTTTAAAAAATTTTACTTATATGGGTATACAATTCGTTAAGCCAATTCCCTCTTCATGAGCATTTATATTATTTGTAGTCTTTCTGCTATTACTGTACACACATGCATGAGTGTGTCCTTCCATCCTTATGAGATTTTATCTATGAAATCGTTCTTAGAAGTTGTACAATTAGCTGTTGTAAAATTGTTCTCCAGCAGTGCTGCAACTGTCTTCTCTCCCATGGGCAGTATATAACGATGTATGCTGTATGACCTCATACCCTGACCATAGGTTTTATTAAAACCCTCATTTTGTAACTTCTAGTCAAATGTGATGTCTGGTTAAATGATTGCTTTTATCAGGACAGTAGGTGATCAAGATGTAGATTAGATGTGTGCCCAGATCTCTCTTGATTCTCTTTATTACATATGCTCTTGCCCTCTCTTTTTTTCTATCTCTTTCTTAGGAAGAGAATCCAAGGAATTGGCACAGAGTAAATGCTGGTGCAGACCCCCCTACTTTTCTCATCCTGATTTCAGTTTATATGGTTCTGTTGGGATAAAACACATTCTGACTTTAATAAGTTGTGCTGAAATTACTGGGTAAGCCTCCACAGATTAAAAAAAAAAAAAAAAGCAAGCACATTTCCTTATTCTTGTTTGTCAGGGGTATTAAATTATAAAGTCCTTATATCCCTATAGAACATTTCTGGAAAATTCTCTCAATATTATTAACATAGCCCTGTGCCACTTCGGTCTTGCTCCTGTTACTACAGTTTATGAAAAGTGATCCAGGTCAGATATAAATTTAGGAGAGAAAAGAAGAACTCTAACCATGTGTTGGGATATAATGCCAGGCTCCCTCCTGTGAGTACCAGCTCACCCTGATCCTGCCAGTACTACTCTGCCATTGACAGGAATTCTGGGGAGTATTTCACAATTAGTTGACTCTTTTGAAAGTGCTTTAGACTTTTTAGGTTGACACAGGCCTACACTGGGTCTGAACTTTCTTGAAGCAATCTGGACCATACAAGAAAGAGCCTCTCTAAACTTTTGTGGTGAGATTGGTGATATAAAGCAACAAATCAACAGACGGCCCTGATTCTAAAGTTTCTTTTCATACTGTGTTCCTCATAGTAAATTCTGAAGAGCTGATTAATATTGAGCTGGTATATTAATAATGGGTGGGTTAACAATGGATAGGAATCTTGAGAGGCTATTAATATATAGTCCAGAGGAGAGATGACAAGGGCCGGAGCCAAATCTTTCACAAAAGGAATGGAAAAGGAGGGACACATATGAGAAAGATGTAAAGAGATAATGTTAACAGGATTTGGTGTCAAGGGTGTTTTTTCCTGAAAGTATAGTTACAACTTTTTGCAATAACTAAAACCTCCATGACATAGAAAACAGTTCAGCATAAATGTTAAATTTCTTACACTTTTTAGCCAATGAAGTAGTTTTTTCAGGAATACTTTTTTTGACCTTTTAAAAAATTTTATCCAGAAGTGTCTTTGTCTCAGGAAAATAAGTTTCGATTCATGGCTTATAATTTAATTACATACTAGTTTTGATACATCAGCCATCTTCCCTATATTATTATAATTACCTGTTAATTCCAAGGAATTTTAGTAATCTAGGTAGATAAATTGGGCTTATCTAAAAACTAGAAAATTCTATGTACCTCATAACTATTTATTTGTGCTTTTAAACACTAAAAGCACAGAAATATAAGAAAATTGCAATGTAAATGTAAAAGAGTTGAGAAGACTTTTCCTTAAACCAAACTTACATTGTGGGTAAAAAGTAGAAGCAAGAGCATCAAAAATATAAAAGCTTTTTAAAATTTTATTTAATGTTTGGATATCTATGGTAATACCTATTGTATCCCATACTATAAAAATAATCTTTAAACTCTGTCATGATACCTCCACCCTGATTCAGAAAATAAAAATTAAAAAAAAAAAATTCTAACATTTAAAGCATGAAAGCACACGTATGTATTTTCTACAACCTTTACGTTAAAAAAGTTCTCATAATTTTTACCAATGGAACCTACCTTTTTTCTTTTTAACTATTTTGTGGCTGGATAATAAAGACTGTCTTAAATCATGTAAGAGCTTTTACAATAAGCTTAAGTTTCAAGATTTTTTGTTATACTTACTCTCTTTTCTTTTTCTCAATTTTTTTCCCTATCCGCAGCTATACCAGCCCAATATTAATCAGCTCTTGGGCAGCTGCTATTACTTAATGTGGTCTATTTAATTGAAGGACATTTCAATTGTTTGTAAGTCAGATAGTGCATATATACCAACGCACATACATATATACATACATATGTATATGTAGTTCTGGCCATAAAAATAAATTTTTTATTATCCAAATAAATACAATTTTCAAGTGAGACAGCAGGGAGATTAAATGATGAGCACTGAATTCTGAGGGGTCAAGTGTCAAGGAATTTTAAGTACAGTGATAACATAAATTTTCTTAAGCCAACAACATCCTTACATATAATCTCCTCTTCTACAAGGAAAAGCCTTTTTTTTTTTTTTTTTTTTTTTTGAGACAGAGTCTCACTGTGTTGCCTGGGCTAGAGTGCCGTGGCGTCCTCCTAGCTCACAGCAACCTCAAACTCCTGGGCTCAAGCGATCCTCCTGCTTCAGCCTCCCGAGTAGCTGGGACTACAGGCATGCGCCACCATGCCCGGCTAATTTTTTCTATATATATATTTTTAGTTGTCCAGATAATTTTTTTCTATTTTTAGAAGAGACGGGGTCTCGCTCTTGCTCAGGCTGGTCTCGAACTCCTGACCTTGAGAGATCCACCCGCCTTGGCCTCCCAGAGTGCTAGGATTACAGGCATGAGCCACCGCGCCTGGCGAGAAGCCTTTTTACACTTCCCATAAGTACTTTTAGTGGCTTCCTCCTGTGTACTCCCTTAGCACGTTGTACACACCTGTGATCAAGTCTTACCGTATTGTAATTATTTATTTACGGGTCTATCTCTCTCACTAGACAGAATTCCTTTAGGGATGGGATGATGTCTTATTCGTGTTTGAATCCCTAGTATATATCACACTGCCAACCACATATTCAGTATTCAGCTAATGTTTATCAAATATAATGTCTTCATTCAATAAGCAATTTTTACAGTCAAGGAATCTAGGAGTGAATGTTGAATGAGAAAATTACCATCAATATCCTTTAAAAAAACATATTCCATATTACATTTTAAAAATGGTTCATAAATTGATTTATACACAGTCTCTCAGTAATATACTCACTTGCACACATCATTAACTTAGATAATTCAAAGTCATTATAATTGAAGTTCCACATTGGGGTTCAAATTTATTGAGAAATGTTGAGACATATGAAAAGGCATAAAGACTACTATGATAAATACTCATGTGCCCACCGTCCAGTTTAAGAAATAAAATATTACTAGTACAGCTAAGCTCCCTTTACCTCTCCCCAATTTCATCCTGCTTCCAACCCCACCCTGCTAGAGGGGGATGTTGATCATTGTGGTATATTTCCTTACGCTTTTACTACCTATGTTTATAATCCTGAACAATATATAGGATTATATGACATGTTTTCAAACTATTGTAAGGATAGTATCATACTGTGTATGTATTTATTTGTACTGTTTTCCTCTCAATATTATATTTGTTATATTCATTCATGTAGATAAATGTATTCCTATTTCATTTATTTTCATGGCTCTTTTCCACCAAAATGCACTATTCAATCATTTA
The DNA here is from genome assembly GCF_000956105.1 of Propithecus coquereli. Classification (NCBI taxonomy): domain Eukaryota; kingdom Metazoa; phylum Chordata; class Mammalia; order Primates; family Indriidae; genus Propithecus; species Propithecus coquereli. The sequence continues at coordinate 9,287,213 of NW_012147189.1, read as the reverse complement.
AATATTTTCCTGTTGATGGACATTTAGGTATTTCCAATGGTTTTAATTTTACAAATAAGGCTAAGAATATGTTTTTAAAAGTCCTTGGTAAGCCAACTACTGTGGTAAATTAGGGGATTTAAACTATTTAGGGAATAAAGTCTACTACTATTTTTAGACTCTTTACATTTTGCCCTTATGTTTGGGGTCTAACAATAAATGTGCTAATTAGATTTCCATTTATTGAATTACCTTGGTTATTTTTTCATGACTGACTTTGCGTCTAAAGAAAATTTGAATCAACTTAAACAGAAAACATTTAAACTAAAATAAAGACAAGTTACCATGTTATTTCAGAAAACCTAGATTGAGATCTCATATCATCTAAGTCTAATAATATATAGAATTCTTCTAACCCCAGATTACTATCCCCATCAGCAATATTTGAAAAATATTTGAAAATATTACCTTTTAAATGTTGGAAATTAATTTTTAATTTAAGTTTGACCTCAGTTAAAGAAGATAAATTGTCAGATTACATACCAAACTGTATCTTAAACTTTGAAAATATTTCTTTTGTATAATAATTGGACAAGAATTCCCTAGACTTCAAATAATTAAGTTTTTAGAGCAAGATATATGGACAGTGGTGAACAGCAAAACAATAAGATATTTAGCCAACTAAAAACAAAATCAGGTATGCATAATGAGTTTTAAAATTTGTGACAAAATGATTATAAAAGTAAACTGGACTACCTTAGTTTGTATCAATGAGGGAGGTCTCCTGAAATGCAACTATCCAATTTCTTTGTGAATGTTTGGACAAATCACTAAAATATCTAGCCCACTAAAGGCTTTACCCTATTTATAAATTGTAGTTATTGGCCTTAACCCAGATTCAGATGTTACAGATTAGCCTAAAATCTGAGTCCTGATTGAAACAGATTTAGGTAGACTAACCGCTGAGACTTTCCAATTCACCTTGCTGTAATCTATTTGGTTTCATTGAATGAGACACATGAGGATGCTATAATAAAAACCTTTGATAAGGAGTCCCTAGAGTCAAGGTGTATGCTTAGGCAGGGCATTGTATTTCACAGTGCATAGAAGTGCTTACGTTAAGAAAATACATGCCAATCTCTTGTCAGACTTAGAACTGGTGTTTCTGAATAAGACTGTCCCTTCAGGAAATTGAGTGGCCTGTGGCCAGAGGAGGTATTGTTTTTCTTTTAAGTTCTTTGTTTTCATGAAAAGGCTCTTTGATTCTCAGAATATATTTGTTTCAAGGTAGTTTAGTTTGAATTCACTCATGCTCAGAAGTCTGAAAAGCTTAAACTTTTACAGTGTATGTTTTATAGGCAACCCACACCTGATGAATTTTGAAAAGTCTTTCTATGTCATCAGTTTTAATAATCAGAGCTTGGTTTCTAAAACCTACCTGGTTCTATCATATGGAACCTATAATTAATAGCAATTATATTTTCAAAACAGTAACTTTACCTCGTAGTAACAAATCTTTCTTAATACTATTAAGAGACAAATGTGTAGCTGTCAATTTTGAGTGAGGGGATTCAGTTTCAAAGGAATTTGCCTGTTTATAAGCTTTCTTGAAGTTTAGATATGCTGCCATCGGGTGGTAGTAATATGTCGTGTCCACGTGGCTCTTCAGATGGCACTCTGCTAAAGGTCACCAGTTCACTCCACAAAGATTTATAATCATGAATGTGCAGAATGGTATATGGAAATTAAAATAACGTAGTGTATCTGTTATTTTTATCAGAGCTAAGGTTACTTTGAATGGAATTTTTAAAACAGATATATATTATAAGATTCAATTGGACATGTTTTCCTCTGTTCTTAGTTTATCTTTTTTTTTTGGTAAGTAAAACATTTCATCCTATACCTCGTAAGCATTTAGAAAAATAGAAAAATAAAGTTGAAAGCTTAACTGTATATATCATATCACCCAAATGTAATTGCTATTAATCCTTTGCTTCATTTCCTTCCAGTCTTTTTTTTTATTTGCACTTTTTAGTATGTTTTTATTTTTGTTTTTTGGAGTTGAGTTGGATAGCAGGAAAGGATACTTAGTTTTAGTAACATTGTATGTACAGCTTGTGTCTTTTACAGCTTTTAAAATTACAAGCTCTTTGTAATGGCCTTATGACTTCTTAATATTCCATTGATTGAAGTTTCCCATAATTTATATTCGCCTCTTGGTAGACAATGTACGTTTCTGATTTTTACCGTCATTGAGAGTTTTTATCTCTGCCTCCCATCTACTGCCTATCAAGAGGGCCATTATTGCATTGCATCTATTATTTTTGTTTCAACATGAAAGAATTTCTAATTCATCCCTGAGTAGCTAGATATTTTATATTTCCTCCATTGCATTTTTTACTGCCAGAAAATTTGAACTCTCAGTTTTCAACTATGAATATAAATGTATAGTCTCTTTGTTATTATTTTCATATCATATGAATGTTTTATAATTTTGTAAGTAATACCCAACCAGGTACCACATATAACCTCAGGGCCTGTTATATTATGAGATGGAGCCATTACCTACTTCCTACCAAAATAATTTTTCTTCTCTTTTTTATAGCATAGAACATTGCATTAAAGAAATACAGACTGAAGTTAATAAACAGTGTCCAGATGTGCAGCTGCAAACATCAATTGACTGCTTTGAATGGCTAACTAACTATAATTATAATATATCTAAATCACCTTCCATTCTCCATGGAGAGATGATAAAATTCCTCAGAACACTGGTAAAAAAAAAAAGAATCTTTGTTTTATAATAGAGTGGGGTGGGTGAACAAGGAATACAATTCA
>NW_012147189.1:9280444-9282924 GCF_000956105.1 Propithecus coquereli | reverse complement strand
CTTGTCCTGGACTCTATCTAAGGACATTTCTTTTCCAGAAGTATCAAAAGACCTAAATAGAGGGAGAGGAGAGAGAAAGAAGCTACAGAAACGTCACATGCACTCTGTGGCTCTCTATAGTAGAAAGAATACAGACGAAGAGAATGAAGCCAGGGATCTAGTCCTGGTTCTGTCCCTTATTGATGTGACCTTCAGAAATTCACTGAAGCATGCTTCACTTTAATGTTTTTATCTGTAAATTGGGTCTTTAAAAATTTATGTCAAAATTTCTCATTGTGAATAAACCAGACAATGTATGTAAAAATGCTTTTTATATAATAAAATATTATGTACATATTGGGTATAACTATTTATTACAAATAGAACATTAAATTATACATTGCAATGTTTAGAATGACTGAGGGTAAATTCCTGGAATTTCTTTAGTAGTCGTTCGTAATTCTCAATCACACATAATGTCTGTGGTATCTTTGTCAATAAGAAATTTCAAAGCCAGCCTGATTTTGTGCCACTTGGACCTTGCTTCTATATCTCTTGTAATCAGCTTGTTTCTGCTTAGAGAATATAAACTAATTTCAGTATTAGCTGAAAATAGACATAATTAGGAAAGTTAGCATGTAAGGAGACTGTGTGTTTGTAATTCAAAGTCCAAGAAAAAAGTAATTTTTTTGTTCCTTTACTATTCATATTTATACCCACCATTGTTTTTTTGTCGGGACAGCAAGTATAAAGGAATAATTTCGTATCATCTTTTGGGGAATGATAGTATCTTTTTCCCATTTTGAGTTAGTTATTTCTTTGGAGAAAACTGAAATATTCTCAGATTAATTTTAAAGGTTAAAATCTTTCTTAACATGGTTCTCAAAAAGGAATTTAAATGAAAGTTGAAATCTTTCAATGTATTAAATTTTATTTCTCAGAATGGTAGCTGTTAGTAACCCCTAAGCACATACTATATATAAAGATCTCCACTCTATTCTAGAACGATTTTAAAGCATTGTATGTTCATTTGGGGTTTTATAATAATAAGCATGCTCATTAGGCATGAAAATCGTCTACCAGGAATTAATTAGGGACATAATCTTGAATCTATTTTGCCTTAGGAATATATTTCAATCAATGTTTTACTATAGATTTGTATTTAGAATTTTTAAGCTGCTTCTGTCATATAGCTTGGGTTATATCAGGGCTGGGTAATAATGAGAGCTAAAAGCTGTATGTCTAAAAATCTAATTGAAAAGGTAATCAGATGGGCTCTACAAAATTCAACAGACCATAAAAGCTAGCATTCTAAAATATCTGAATTAATTAAATTTCAAATCCAAAAAAAGAAATCTTGAGCATAATAGTATTGACTCTAAATTGAAATAAATTTTTATGAAATTTTATATAATAGAATAGAATTTTATATAGTAGAAATAATTTTTCCTGTTACACTTAGAGTTAACCATTTCTAATGTTAAAATTTACTTTTATTAGCAAGATTTGTTGAAGAATGAACAAAATCAAGAAGAAATGATACTTGATTTACTTTGGGATCTCTCCTGCCAGAGCAGCGTTTCATTCCCATCGACTCTAAGTGGAACATCTTTCCATTTCCTCTCTAGGACTTCTCTTCATTCTGTTGAAGATCATTCCTCTATGGATGCAAAATCTATATGGGATGATATAAGACTGCATCTTCGACGCTTCTTAGTGAGGAAGTTGCAAAGCTACAATGAAATAAACAATTCACAGCAAAAAATTTTATTGAAAAATCAATGCTTACAACAACTCTTGTTTCTTTATCCAGAATCGGATGTTATAATCAAGTACCAAAACATACAGAATAAACTGTTGGCTAAAGTTCTGCAGAACTTTTTTCCTTCTTACAGCAGAGATTCAAATTTAGACATAATAGTTCATGGATGTCAAAGCACAATGCTTAAGTTATACTCAATGCTAAAAGAGGATTTTAACATACTCTGTGAAATTTTAGCTCCGTCTTCGACAGTGAAATTCATTAAAGAAACTTACCTGGATACAGTTACAGAAGAAATGGCAAAATTTCTTGAAAATTTTTGTGAGCTGCAGTTCAAAGAAAATGCCGTCCGTGTGGTTAAAACAAGCAAGAGCTCCAGCAAGCATAGAGGAGCAGTGCATGCTTTGGGTTAGTGACATTTAAAATTTTTGTTTGGTTTAACTTAAGCAGCCTTTGATACCTTTAATTTTCTAAGATTTTCTATGTGATTAAATCTTACTGCAAACTTGAAAATAAATTAGAAAATAAATGTAATGAAACTTTGCAGTATACGTTTCTCGTATGCATTCCTTTTTCTGTTAAGTGTAGTCATAGAAGTGTTTTCTTTCCTGTTAAATTGTTAAAGATATTAGAAATATAAGCCAAAAATATTTCAAATTAGAGTTTTATTTCTCTTGATTATGTATAACGAAAAGTAAAGTATTTACGGTTATTGACTGACTTAAAGAAACCCAAGGCT
>NW_012147189.1:9229318-9280286 GCF_000956105.1 Propithecus coquereli | reverse complement strand
CTAAAGGTTTATGCTACAATATTTAGGTTTTTCAAAACTCTGAGGTGTATTTCTAAGTAGGTTCATAAACTATATTTAAGTATTTGAAAATTATTTGGTGAATTGTTATATATCTTTGAATTTATGATCATCTTTTAAAAATTTCCATAGCTCATTATATTTTTACTTATCTTCATTGATAAAATGCCAGAAGACCAAGTTAATATGATATATGAATTTTCAAATGTTATAGTTTAATATTTTCTCTTAAAATTTTTATTTTCCTGTGGAAGCTATATCATATTGTAGAACAGAGATGCATCAGCCAAGTTTTGGTTACAGCAAACTACAAAGTCAGTTAATTTAGGAACATTACAGTTTTGCTCAAAGCAAATAGACTTTCAATTTAGTTGTTAACACATAAATTTTTAAATGCATTTCGTTAGTGTACTTGTTTTCTAAAATTTTTATATTCTCTAAAAAAAAATTCCTGCTTATTTATAAAGTGTTTTCAATACAAAAGTTTTATATGTGCTAAATATAGTTTATAACAAAAGAAAAGATCCATATGGTTGAAAATATGTGTAAGTTGCTATGGAGTCTTTAGGGCTGATATTGAAGTGTTTTCCCATTCATGAGAGAAAACTGTGTGTCTTCTTAAAACTAGAATTTGAAATATTTTCCAGAGTCTGGGTTCATTGATCTTTCCTAGGTTCTTTTGTCTGAACTTTGGTATAAATCACATGTCAAATGATCATTTTCTGTATGCCAGACACTGTGCTAAGGACAACCCATTCCTTATTATTCCAATTTTACAAACAAGGAAGGAAGCTTAGCAAGAAGGGCCAGGCACAGTGGCTCACACCTATTATCCCAGCACTCTGGGAAACCAAGCTGGTGGGACCACTTAAGGCCAGGAGTTCAAGACCAACCCAGGTAACATAATGAGACCTTGTTCCCTACAAAAAAAAATTTTAAATTATCTAGGTATGGTAGCATGCACCTGTAGTCCTAGCTACTCAGGAGGCTGAGGTGTAAGCCCAGGAGTTTGAGGCTGCAGTGAGCTATGACTGGGCCACTGTACTAAGATTCTGTCTCTAAAAAAAGAAAAAAAAAAAGAAAAAGGAAAAATTAACTTGCCCTGGATCATGTTGTACAGAGTCAGTATTCATATTCAAAATCAGGATTCGTATGTAGGTCATTATGTCTCCAAGACCCATGCTATTGGACTTTGTCTTAAAGTGTAGAATTAAATAATTTATCATCCGCTAAAGAAATTTCAAATAGCACTCTTCAAGTGGGCTGCCTGAAAATAAATTCAGTTCAGCTTTATTGACCACCTATCTATCATAAGGAAGGCATTTAGCAGCTGCCACATTTAAGATTCTGTGCTAGACACAGTAAGGGAAAGAAAAATAAATGAGTCACTACTGCTCCTATTGTATGAGAACTGCTAAACTAACTTAACAGATCAATCATGTTTTTTCGCTAGCATTTGACCCAATGATCCTATTTTATTTATTGAGGACATATAGCTTTGAGATGAGCAATAATAGCTTATATTCCTCGTTTAATCTAGATTGTCTTGAATGGGTTGTATATTATCTTTAGTATATGTCTGTATCTTGATACTTACCAAGTCTTAATGTTTTGCCTGAAATTATAGAAAGAACATTTCTTAAGTAACAACAACTAACATTTATTGGTTCAGATATTGATGTACATTATCTCATTTAATCCTTCGAACCACCCAACAAGATAGGTACCATTATTTATCTTCATTATACAGTAAGGAAACTAAGATACAGAGCTGTTAACAATTTGCTGAATGTCATAGAATGAAGCCAGGATTCAAACTCACGTCTGTCTGACTCCAGAGCCTTTACTCTATGACTATGCTAAAACAACGGGATGGAAATATCATATCCCATTTAGAAACACTTCTGCGAATCCTCTGTTTACTTCCTCAATTTTAGTGTAGTCATTGTTCTATGACTAACCTATCCCACACTCTCCTCATTTGAAAACTGCATAATCCCAATTTAAAAGTATTTTTGGATATAATTCCTTTTTAGTGGCTAAGCAGGCTTTGTCTGTATACTGTAGTCTTAATGAGCTAATGTCGTATCTCTTAATGTTTATACCTACCATGTTCTCAATGAGCTAAGACAATTTGGACCTGCTGAATCTTTAATTGCTTCTGATGTTGTACCTAGATTGAGGATTGGTTATTCTTCCCTGAATGGTCTGTAAAGTATCTGTATATCTATATTAGCTGATTACTGCTTTATTTTTATGTATAAGACTTTAAAAGACTTTACATAAGTGAGTTCATTTAATGTTCTGAATAGCCCTTCACAGTGTTCATACTTTATATATGAAAAAACTGAGACTTGGAGAGGAAGGTGTTTGCCAAGGCTACACGGCTAATAAACCAAAGCCAGGAGATTCCTCTGTTTATAATTATTTGGTATATTATATTGATATGCCACTAAACTCTGTATCAAAAACTGTATAAGACACTATGATAATTAGCATTAAAGAATCCTTTATCAAACACTCTTACATTTTCTTTTCGGATTTTCACATTCCTATGTTCACTCATTCAATGTTTTCTTTTTCTTCAACAATGACTCATAACTGATTTACGATTTGCTTGTGTTGTTAACTCAGACAGTGACTAGAGGTAGTTTTTATGCTAGTCCATGTTATGCTATGCTATGCTATTCTATTCTATTCTACCAGCTGGCCTTTCTGGTGATAATGTTTACCTGGACACCTCAGAGTGAGTTCTGTCTGCAACCAATTCACGCTCTTTTGTACATATATTTAAAATATGATCTCACACTCTCTAGCCATTTTCCTGGGATAATGGTACCAGACAGATACTTAATTTTATTTATATGTAAGCTTATCCTTAGACTTCAGTTTCCCATCTTGGCCTTTTTTCTCCTTTATATTCATATGGTTTTGAATGTTTTGTTTCTTTGAGAGCATGTTCTGTTTTAGTATTGTGCATAGCTTGTATATTTTGTTATTTGAAGAAAATGATGAAATGTTAATATAAATATTGTGTAACCTTTTTGGTGATCTTTTCTACAAGACAGCAATATTGCTTTATAGATACTCTTAAAAATTTTCAAGAGTGATTTAAGAACTAAGGTTTTCTCAATCATTCTGATTTTGTTAATCTGTATTCATATAGTTTCTATAATATTTTTTAGGAAAATTATCAATTATTTCCTAAAGGTTTATGCTACAATATTTAGGTTTTTCATTTAGCTCAGAAGGCTTTAAAGTCAAAATAAACAGCTTTCAAAAAGCTAGAGATTTGCAGCTAGCATTTTGATTGTAACCTGATTTGTCATTATCTAGAAAGTCAGATCCATATTTACACCTGTACTTGTGTCATCTTCATATTAGGATGTAATAAAATGTATATTTTAACATTTTTCTATGTCTATCTTTGGGATGGTTTAGTGGTAAAATTAATTTTACTTTTAAAATTATATTTTCGGGGGATTTAAGTAAATTTTTTCAATGTTCGAAAAGAGAGGATTGTTTATATATAATAAATTTCAGTTAAATAAATCCTCTGTTTTTTCATATAAAAAGATGAAATTAGGAGATTTCAGTTCTAGGATAAATTTCGTGGCTCCCTGTATATCTTATCTTGAATTTTTCTTGAGGTTATTGTTAGCTTGAAAAGGACAGTCTCAAGAGAATATAATATTAATACATGCCTTTGAATATTTGGAAGATTTCTAAGAATCTACAGTAGGTGAGAGGTTGAACTGAGTGACCTATAAGGTCCCTTCCCTTTCACGGTCCCTTACTCTTTTGTTTAAGGAAAATTGGGGTCGTGGGGGACAGAATCCCTCAGGAGATGAAAGATCCTTCAAGGTAAAGAAGGTCCTCAAACCAAAGAGAAGACAGACTTCTTGAATAAGGAGACACATGATCGCTATTGGAAAGTAGGCCTGTCAAAAGCCACCCTATTCTCTCCTACTCCTCAAGGAGCTCTAATCAGTTGAATGATGATATCAAGAAAAGGAGAAGAGGTATATTGAGGCCAGCATCTCTGAAAACTTGGGTGTTATCTCTATTTTATAGATATAGAAACTAGGTTTGGACAAGTTAATTAGCTTGCCCAAAGTTCCACTGCTAGGAAGTTCCTTGCTTTTCAAACCCATTTCTAAATTATGACAAAACCTGTTCTCTTAACTACTGTGACTTACTGTCTCTTGTTAAATGAAATCATTTGTAAGATAATTCTTTTATAATCTGAAGAGTAATTTCCATTTTCTGGAATTGTAGCATACATTTATTTCTCTACATATAAAATTAAACAAACTTGTATTTTGCAACAAGAGTGCAAAGCCACATCATTGGATTTTCTGTTTGAAAAGATTTGCAAAGAAAAAAAATTCAAGACTTTGCATATTAATACATGAAAAGGAGATTAATACCATTAATTTTTTACTGACTATTTTTAAAAAAGTATCTAAATGGAGAATCTTATTTTTTTTTCCTGGATATGCAAGTAAGCTGGTTACATTTAAGTCTTTTACCAGAGTTAAGCTAAAAGTAACGAAGTTACTGAAATAGTTGAGCTGATTATTGCCAAGTTTTTACCATTAATTAATTAATAATAATACCATTAGTTAGCACTGTTTGCAAGATATTTCCACATTTTTGGTTTATTTGACTTGTCTTTGCTGTGCCGCCACCCAGAAATTAGACAGTGCAGCAATTCAAGTTCTTAGGTTTTATAGGTGAAAAAATGAAAGCATTTTGGCTGATTAACAAATCAAGTTAGCTGCAGGATTAAGATTAGAAGAGAAGCATCTTCCCACTCTATCTGAATGCCTCCTAAGAAAACAAATGAAAAATCTAACACTAGAATTTTTTTCTCCTAAGGAGGTGTTTTTGTTTTAGATTCTTACTCCTAAAGGTTGTGTCATCTCTGAAAATTATTTGATTAAAAACCATGAGAAAAACAACTGGATTTGAATGGATATATGAGGGGAGAGTGTATGTTATGTGCTTGGGTAGATGTGTGGTAGTATGTATATGTGTATGTATGTGTGTATGTATACGTATCTTCATCTAAAACTTTATTTTCTGCTGCGTGGACTCTATTTTCTGACCTAATTATTCTCCACTAAATGTTCTGAGGGCTCTGAATCATTATTCTAAAGACAGAGGGCAACAAAGATGGGAAGTCTAGTGAGTTCGAGAGAAAGTGGATGTAATTTAATTTTAGTATATTTTTCTTTCATATAGCAACAATTAGTAAACACTAAATTGCACTCAATTATCTGCTTCCTCCATCCTTAGAACACGTGTGTCTTCTCCCTAAGGGTGGAAAGAATATCTCACTTGCTACATCCTCTAATTATGACATTCAGATACTAAGGATGGAAGTTAAGAATGACTCACTCTTTGGTTTCTCATGGGGGGTCATAGGTTAGAGGTTAGTTTGAGATTTATGTACCTTATTAACCATTTAATAACTTTTTTTTTTTTTTAAGACAAGGTCTTGCTCTGTTACCCTGGCTAAACTGCAGTGGCATCATCATAGGTCACTGCAGCCTCCAACTCCTAGGCTCAAGTGATCCTCCTGCCTCAGCCTCCTGAGTAGCTGGGACTAAAGGCGTGTGCCACCAGGCCTAGCTAATTTTTTTAAAAAATTTTTGTGGAGATGGGGTCTCACTATTGTCCAGCTGGTCTCAAACTACTGGCCTCCGGCAATCCTCTCTTGTAGGCCTCCCAGAGTGCTAGGATTACAGGTGTGGGCCGCTGTTCCGGGCCTTAGTAACATTTTTACAATCAGAAAAACTTTTTAAAAGATTAAAATGCTGAGGTTTTAAAAACGTCATTTTTTTGACTTGGAAAAACAAGTTGTCTATTTAAAAATATAAGTAACATTTTAGAGGCAGAATTCAAATAATTGAAAAAAATCATTGAAGTTTAGAATAAATTACTCTGAAAGTGAATGTACTTATTTTGCAACTAATCTATATTGAGCAAAGAATATGGACAAGTATACATGAGGTTGTTGCAAGCCAGAAATTTATGTCCTACAGAAATGGAGTTGTTTTAGTGTATGGGGTGCTAAGTTACTCTGTAACCTTCCTAAAACTTTTCTGGCTTCTGCTTTGCCCTGTTAAAATTATCTGCATTATTCTATATCTTAATTTATGAACATAATAATGTGAATGTTTAGTTCTATTGTTTTACATAAAAATATTTACAGGTAATGAATCCTTAAATAATTCTTTAACACGGTGATTTTTCCAGTGAACTTTTATAAATGTTGAATATTATTTAATATGATTCTTCTCAGGTTGTTAGAACATGTGATATGGGACTTCTGGATATTATACTATTATTCAGTTACTAGTACCCAACATATTTTTTTATAAATGTTCAAGAAGAAAATTTTAATAAGCAAATAAACATTAATAAGTTTCATTTAAAAATGGGATCTTTTAAACTGGAGACTGAGAATTTTAATTGCTGTTTCTGTACCACAACATTCTTTATTATAAAAGCAACTTGAAAAATGTATTAATACTATGATATAGCATTTTCATTACAATTTTTTATATGTAAGTATAAAAATCTTTTATCATCAGTGTCACATTTAAAAAGTCAAGTATTTGGTATAAAACAAAACTTCTGCCTCAAAGTAGTTGTCATTTACCATCTTTACCTATTTATTTTTACCTGTCTTAGTCCATTACAGCTGCTATAACAGAAATGCCATAGATGGGGGCTTAAGCAGCAAACGTTTGTTTCTCACAGTTTTGGGGCTGGAAAGTTCAAGATCCAGGTGCTGTTAGATTTGGTGTCTGGTGAAGGCGTACTTTCTGGTTCACAAATGTCACTCTTCTGTGTCCTCACATGGAAGAAGGGACAGGAGAGCTCTCTGTGGTCTCTTTTATGTGGGCACTAACCCCATTCGTGGGGGCTCTACTTTCATCACCTAGTCACCTCCCAAAGGCCCTGCCTCCAAATACCTTGGGGGTTAGGATTTCAACATAGGAATTTTGTAGAGACACAAACATTCAGTCCACAATAGGGGAAATCTGTGTCTTTTACATCTGGGACTGTTAAAATTCTTTGCCTGAAATGGCATTTTCTGAGTATGGACTGATTTCTCTGCACAGGGATTTATAAAGGAGAAACTGATGGTAGCTTTGAGAGTTAAACCAGTCATTCCCCCCCATGTCACATTTGGAAATGAGAAAATAATCCTCAGCTTCGGGTAAAGATGTTTAAAAGTCATTATGGATTTTTCTTTCGCTTCTTTTCTTTTGCTTCTGTCATTCTTAAAATTGAATTTCTACTCCTCTGTTTATACATATATTTTTAATTTGCTTCTAGTCTTACCAAAACACTCATAAGAACTTTGATGGTTGACCTATCTAAATGGAGATCTAAAATTGCATATGCAAGGAAATGAAAAGTTATTTTAAATGAAGTAGAGTATGTTGTCTCAATCAAAAGCAAAACCTATCAGTGTTTGCTTTTGCAACTTCTTTTCAACATTGGATAAAAACAAGAAACTCTTCTCTATTATTTAGAAAAGTGTAGTTTACCCTACTGCTAGTTTAGTCTTTTTCATAACAGAACAATAGGAAGTACCCAAGTTAGCAGGTAAGTGCAAGGCAGAGATGAGAATCTAATATGGCTTCAAAATTATGATGCTAGTGAAATATAAAATAATTTGAAGTTTTGATATTTAGAATTCGATACCATGATCATACCGAGCTCATTTAGAATAAACGGCATTATATTGTTTGTCCTCCAAGGTAGAAATTAAGTTAAAAATTCAGTGTTAGCATTTCCATTAGCAAAAGGCAATGTAGTGTAATTATTGGAGGGAACACTCAGGTTTGTGAAATAATCTAGTCTCCAAATTTTATGATGATCATTGTCAGACAAAGCTAGATTGTAAAATTGTTTTATAGTGCTTTCATATACCTTTTTTCCCCAAACTGTACTGAAATCAATTATAATCATCATTGTTAATATTCTTTTTGTAGTGCAATAAAACACTAATCCTTCAGCTATTTGAAGAGAGTGTACTTTTAATGGGTATTTTAAAAATAATTTTTCTTATTCATGATCACAAAAGCCATGAAGTTCACAGTTGCAGCGTGTGGATCTAGTTAGTGGTACCTAGACCCTGAAGAGAAATAGGAGGATGCAGCAATCACAGCCCCTTTGAGATTTAATTGCTAAACTCTAATGTGGAATCAGCATGTAAAAGGAGAAAACTCTTCATGTGAATTTATGGACGAGATATTACTGCATAGATCTGGCTGAAGCTTTACGTCCAGTCTCTCTAAAGAGACTTCTGCTGTCTTTATTGAGCTAAAGCAGTTGGCCTTCATATCATCATACAAATTTACACAAACTTTCTGTTTATTGCTAAGTGATAATCTCAGGTTTTGTCTTGTTTCTGTGACTTAGAGACAACAAAATGTAAAGCACAAGTCCTTTCTATTATTATGAAAGGTATTTGTAGGGATTGAGTTATAGAAAAATACATATTTTCTTTACATTTATGACTCCCTAACAACAAGGTAACTAAATACAAAATTTAGTGAGGGTCACTCGGGCATGACCCAGTGTGAGTTTGCTTTTAATTTTTTGTTAAATTTTGATCATGTGCCAAGCTTTCTGGGACATAAAAAGGGAACCAGAAATCAGACAGGTGTTTAAAAACACTGAACACCCTGATGAGGTTTGCATCCTTGTGGGTTTCTCTGCTGCCCTGATAGTTCTTTAAGGTTCTATCATTTTCAATCAACAGAGAGTACATGTGATCAGTATATCTGATAAACTTGTCAATGCCTCTTTAAAGCAGGATTCCCCAACCTATTGAATTCAGACCCCCCCTGCTTCATTTCAAGTATCATCTTGATAAGACAGAGCCATGTCACAGGCAGCTGTGTATAGCCAGCTCAGTCTACAACTAATTTGTGCAGGAAAAAATTAAATCAGGAGGTAAATTATTTCATGATTGCTCATTCCCAACAGAGTTGGGCATCATTCTGAAGAAAATATCAAATAATTGGTTTCAGGCCGTGTCAGACACATGCAATTCCCTTCTCTAATGGCTGTGTGTGGTAGCACCAGGCCTCAGGGGTCAGCAAGGAACTGGAAATAGCTTAGTACCAGGCACGGCAATAGAGAGATGGAGCACATAGGAAATGAAGTGGCAATAAGTGCAATCCATAGGGGAAATGTGCTTCACTTGGAGTTTAATATATCGGTTCAGAATCTGGCAGGAAGCCATGCAACAATTGTTTACTTTTTTGTCAGCATCTGCATCTGTTCTGTTTTGTAAACAGCACTTAACTCTCAGTCGGTAAATGCTGAAATCAATAACAACTGTTAAGGGATTCCCTTACCCCCCCCCACCTTTTTTTTCATATTCTATAACAAATGCACACTGCAAACAATGTTTGCCTTAGATTAACAAGGAACAGACATTAACAGGGTCAAAGGGATTTGGTTGGGAACATTTTATAGCTTCTTGGGTCTACAGTAATTATATCTATGTGATTTGAATGTATTTTGTAACCTATCCAAATTAAATTGTTAAAAAAATGCTAGCAAGCAGTAATGAAGATGATTTTTTATAATTATCTTAAGTACTGTGTATAGAAAACTGCTGGCACTGTAATAATTCAGTTCTGTGCAATATTGTGTATTACAGCTGCTATGCAGAAATATTAAGTTGCCTTTTGCAGTTTTAGGAAATTAGTGATTATATCCAGCAGAACTAATTATTTTAAACATATAGTTAGTAAAAAAAAAAAATTACATACCACAGTGAGACATAAAAAAGGGTCGATCTGTGACTAGTGCCTATAAAACTAAGTATATCATTAGTAAATGCAAAAGAAAAAATAACACTACTGTTAAGTTCACTGTCTTCAGGAAAGACCAGGTAGACAAATGCTGTCATAAATGCAGGATTGTTACAATAGTATTGGTATCACTTAAAAATGAATATCACCCAGATCAGAGGTACACATTATTGCTGATGGAATTTATGCATGCATCTCTCCATGCTCTACTTTGGAAATTTACTCCTTAAAATTTCCACATACATGATTGCTAAGTTGCATTGTTTTTACTTTATTGAACTACTTCATATCTGACTTAACCCAAACCTAACTCTGTTTTCAGAATTTTGTTTTTTTCTATTTTTACTTGTCTGAAAGCATTAAATCATAGCCTTTTCCATTATTTTTTCTCAAATGTATGACTTCTTTGAACGTTTCATTGGATTGCCATTAATCACAAGTAAAATTTGGGAATTATTTGATCAGGTCACTGAGTCAAGATCTGTATTCTTTTGTCTTTATATGTCTAAGTGTTTGGTGTGAAATTCCATTTTTCTTAATCATTTTGCTGTTTTACTTATCTAAATTATTTTGTCCATGATACTTTTGATAGTTTGTCATTTTTTTAGTGAAATATATTTAATGAGAAATAAGAATTTGAGAATTTGGATAAGAATACCTTTCTTACTCCTATTGAGACTAGAAAGTACTTTGGCTTCATTTTCTTGGCTATGCCAAGAAAATATTCATTTATTTGGCATTCTGTCATTGTGCATGATATTAATTACTATATGGTGATATACAGGCAACTGTGAATTCTATGCACATTCTAAATTCATTGTTATCACCTAGAGTGTCTAGAATTTGCTGCTTTCATCATCATAAGAATCACAATTCGTATTTTATAATAAACCATTCAAACTGGTTTATTTGAATGAAGTTTAGCATGTTTTCAGGCTTAGAAACTAGACAAGAGCTGCCTTTTACAAGTACATTCTATCCAAAAATGGAGAACCTACTTTATTAATACATCCATTATGACATTTACATGCTTCAGTGAAAACGAAATAATGCTTAATTAACACTATTACATGCTCTGATTTGTAAATATGTAGAAAAAAAGTATATTTTATTAGAAAGTTTGTCTCCAGATTAGAATTGGCCGTTGAAAACCATAGACAAAATTTAGAAGCGAATTTTCACCTTTTGTAATTACTTCCTTTGCCAAATGAAAAATGATCAGATGTTACTAAATATCAATCTACAAATTCAAATATTATAAAACTGAAAGACTTTAGCTTCCATAATTTGCGCTTTGCCTTTTTAAAATCTATTTAATAGGAATTAACATCTCACTTTTGTCATCCCATGTTAAATATTTTAAATCACACTAATAATTTAGCATGCAAGTTTAAAACTGTTACGATGGAAATTTTCATACCACAGGTCAAAATATTCAAAGTTTTATAATTCTTAAAATAATCAAAGTGGCTGTCCTGCATTTTTATTAGCATTAAACTCAACTATCTTTAACAGTGCTCGAAAAATTGTAGTGGTTAACAGAGTATATCCTGATAGACTATGTAAGGCACTCATGTGGGGATGGGTATTGTCTATGGATCATTAGCTAATTTTAAAAAATTGATAGTTAAAGGTAGCCCTTTGTTGTATTAGGTGAAGGCCATAATCATTATTCCCTAAGCAAAGTGAAAATTAAGTGCTAATTAGCAGGTTAAGAAGTGTGCAATAGTGGTTAGAGCATAAGGAGTATTTTCCCACTGGTAGCAAATGCTGTCTGGGGACAGTAGAGTCAATAAATTGATTGCTGATAGCTAACGGTATTTTTCAAACCCCCAAAGTAATATTAACGGTCATGAGGTCGAATTACTCAACATCATAATAAAGTTTCTGTATCGAAATCTTAACTTGTAATAAAATTAGAATTTTCTGATAAATTATTATTTTTTTGAATTTGTCCAATGCATTATTATTTACATGTAGTGCATTTATCATTAATTACACCTTTTCCTTTAAGAACTTGAAGTCTCTATTCACTTATAGTTTTTCCTTGTTTTTTATTTAAGATGAATCTTTGAAAAAGAGACAGATGTGGCCATCTTTATACTAATTTTAAAAGAATTTGTAATTAGCCTTCATAGTCATCAGATGAATGTTGCTTAGTTATCTCTGTTTTCACAGTTTAAAGCATCTAATCTTTATTGGTGATGTGTTGGAGCTGACATATTTTATGCTCTTAATCATTATGCGATAACTTTAATTTGATCTTGAAAATTGGCCTTTAAGATCTTTTAAGTTGATATCTCAAGAAATAAAGGGATGAATACTGAGATTAACTTTTTAAAATATTGCATGGACATAATTCCAAATGTTAACTTTGATTTATATTAATTAAATACAAGAGAATTCTAATAAGGCAACTTGTCAATAAAGATTTGTGGTTACTCTGGAAAGAACATATTTCTACTTTTTTTCAATAGTTAGGATTTATGCACACTAAGATAAAATCTAGTCTTCATTTTGAATCACTCACAAAAATACGATTGTTTATGTAATATCATTTTGGAATCCCTGATGCCACTTGGGATACAAAGAAAGGAGCACAGGCAGTTTCCCCAGTTTATCATAAGCCTTGTGGAGCCTTCCAGCCTCCAAGTGAATTCTAAGCATGTAAGTCTCACTTTGGCAAAACTAGACATCTTTACTCAACGAACAACTATCCGTGGCTGCTTTCTGATCCTTTTGTTTGGTGTGAGTGACAGCAGATGCAGATGATGATTAACAAGTGGGACTTTACAACTTTCAGTCCATAGACAAGGTCCATAGGAAAACCTTTAGCCTTTCACAAAATTCCCATTTATTGCTCAAATTTGCTTCTGTATTACTTATAAGCAAAAAACTTGTAGAAGTGCAATCCTATCAATAAATGCCTTATTTATTAAGGGCTTCTGTTTATATGCTTTGTTGAAATTAGAGCAATTTACAAGCTGATCTTATTGAGGCCCTTTCTCTCTTAGGTCCCTTTGCATTTTAGGTACATGTCTATGATCATTATCCTTGATGCACAGACTGAAGTCATAGGCTTCTTCCACAGTATGCCCTTGCAGTGCCCTGCCACTTTGACCTAAAGGTGAGAAAGTCTGGCTCTGAACAATTTGAACAGATGGCCAATTCCCTGGAAGACACCAAAGATTGGAGAATGCAGAGTGAGCTCTTCATCCTTGGGAAGATACACATATTTACTTGGTTCCCAAGTGGCAGGACTTTCCTTCTGAACCCTTAGGAGAAATCAGAGAGGTTCTTGAATTGGTCTGCTATAAAGACAACCAAGAAGGGAAGAAAGAATGTTTAAGGTATGAGCATAGAAGCAGGAATGTTATTGTCAGATGATGGAGAAGTGTGAGTGCTATGGGAAGAGCTGGAGATGAGGCATTCCTGTTAACAACAATAAATTGAGGTGAATATATACATCCTGATTTGTAGGGCAGTGGGGTCTCCGTGGGGGCATTCCCAGTCGAAGAACTAAGTGCAACATTCATGAGAAAGGAAATGGAACGAGAGAAGAGGTGGCCCCACTTCCAAACTGTGTACCAGGAGCATTTCTGGAGCCCTGATTTCTTTTTGTTTGCTTCAGACATAATATAAATTTGTCAAAATGAAAGGTTTATGAAAACTTTGAATGTGTTTCTTCAGTATTAGCAAGAGGAAAGAAAAGATAAAATCAAGATTGTTTAGATTGTTCAAGGAAATGTTACCAGGAGCTCATTCATTCATCAGTTAGGAGATTTTGTGAAGAGGGCCTAGATTTACATTGTGGGAGTGGGAAGAAAGAGAAAAACTGATGTTTTTATATTGAATTACTTTTACTTTTTGTGTAGTCTTTAGTGTACTATTAAATGTGTAAAGTTATGCTAAATTATATATTTCATAAACTTTATGAATCTGAAATTTCTTCCAAGGCACATTTGTAGATTTCATGATATTTAAGATCTGAAATAAAGTGAAAACAAAGTGATCCACTGCTAAAACTGCATTTTGTTAGGAATGTTTTTATTACTTTAAGGAAATTTTCAGAGTGGTAAATTTTTATTATAAATGTAAAGCTTTCAACATACAGAATGGAAAAAGTCAGTCTTCACATTCCCTACCCTCCAATCCCTATCCCCAGGATCACCATTCTTATTCACACGTTGTTGAATATTTTAGAATTTTTATCATGCACGTATATGAATTAATACATGTATGTGTAATTTTAAAAATACTGTTCTGTAATGTGCTTTTTTCACATAATAGTTCATGACCTCTTGTCAGTGCAATCAAGCCTGACATTCTTTTCAGCAGCACCAAGATATTCTATAATGTAGATGCAGCATAACTTATTTGCTTATGGCTAAATTTAAATTGATCTTATTAGATTGTTGACTCATTGGGTTTAGAATAATATTAATTTTTTTCTTCTCAAAAGCAATATATGCCCATTGTTTTATACAAATACACACATATTTATATGTGTATACATGTATATATTTAAAGTATATAAAGTAAACAACTTTAGGTCTTTTCAGCTTCCCCACCCTTATGCCTACCACCCTAAAGTAATCCCTGTTAACAGTTTGGTGTGTGCCCTTCGACATTTATACACATGCTGTGTATGTACATTCCACAAATTCCTCTGCAGTTTCTTTTTAAATTATTATGCCATGGACCCCTTTTATCTCAATACATACAGAATGATCTGCATTATTCTTTTTACAGGTTGCAAGCTATGTATTCAATGATATCATTATTCAATCATTTAATTAACTAATTCTCACTGATAGACGTTAGGATTTTCCTAATTTTTTTTCTTCGTACACTTGTGTGAGTAATTTTGAAAGTTTTACTCCTTGAAGTGATATTCCTGGGGCAGAGAGCAAGCTAATTTAAATTTCGAGATGTATATATTCAAATTGCCCTCCAAATTGTCCTACTGGGTTTTAACTACAAGTATTCAGAAGCATGAATATCTAGATTGATACATGTATTTATTAAGATATCAATTCAATAATTATGATTTTTAAAATGTGTTGAAATCCCTGTGCTTGCCTGCCTCCTTCTGGATCATCCAGGCTATTGCTGTTTTGCTAACTATCCTCCTGTTGCTGCAAAAGAGGCCTGTACAAAGGGATGGGAGTGAGGGAATGGTGATTAATGCTTAATGTCTTGTAGCTGTTAGGAGCTTTGGAGCCAGACAGACTTGTCTTTCATTCCAGCTTTGCCATGTTGTAGCTGTGTGACCTTGGCTAGGTTGCTTTTCTTCTATGAGTGTCCCTCATTTAATCTAGAAGATGGAGAAAATAATTTCCTCATGGTGTTTAAGTATTAATACAGATGTTATACGTAGTATCTGGGACAAACAGTATTTTATTATCTTTATTTAAAACATGTACATATATACACACATATGTGTACATACATAGCGCTGTATTGACAAGGTGACTTACTGTCATCCCTTAGTGTGCTGTTACCAAATACCAATATATGAATATGACAAGGGACTACATATTTGTCATTTTTAGATCAATCGCACAATGAATACTTTGTTTTGTCTT
Source organism: Propithecus coquereli (assembly GCF_000956105.1). Classification (NCBI taxonomy): domain Eukaryota; kingdom Metazoa; phylum Chordata; class Mammalia; order Primates; family Indriidae; genus Propithecus; species Propithecus coquereli. Next base: position 9,264,829 of record NW_012147189.1, on the reverse strand, counting down.
TAAAGTGCTTCACATAATATTCTCTGGAAGTGTTCTATTAATTTTTTTAATTTAAAAATAAACAATAGTAATAAAATAAGGCTAAATCGAAATAATAAACATATCCAGAGGTCTCTTTCATTTATCCTCGTGGTGCCGACCCTCACTATGTGTGAATGTTTGCCAGGTCTATCCCGAGCACTGATCTCATCACTCCATACTTCTAGAGCTTCACACTTCCAGAGCTGAATGCCTGTGCGTTTGGTCCCTTGGATGTTCCACAGGCACTCCAAACACAACAAGAATAAACTGGAACTCCTTATCGTATCCCTGATCCCTGCTCCTCTTCCCCGATCTGAGTTAATGCCACATAATCACTCAGACAGAAACTACGACTCATTCTCTCTGTCCCCCTCCCCGCCATAAAAAGAATCCCCCAGATTCTTAATTTTTATTTAAATTTTGCCTCACCACCTAAATATTTCCAAGTCTATCTCCTCCTCTCCATTTCTGCCATCAAGGTCTAATTTAGGTTTTTATCATCTCTTATTTATCCTGTTAAAATTGTTTTATTTTTTAGTTGGATTCCTGACCCTTATTCTTGGTTTCTTCTAAGACATCTGCCAAGCACACCTTACCCCCCTGTTTAATGCTCTTCAGTGGCTCCTCATCACTGTCATCATAAAGCTTTAGCTACTCAGTTTTGGAAAGCAAACCTTCCTGCATCTAGCACCTGCCTTCTTCAGCCTCGTCTCATGTCTCTCCCACCTCATATTTTTCACTCTGCAGTAACACTGAACTGACAGAAGGCCCTGCTCATGATATGATGTGTACCATCTCCTACCCTCTTCCTCCCCTTCTTTGCCTAATTCCCACTGATCCTTTATGACAGCTCATGTGTCATTTCTTCTAGGAAGCTTTGAGCTTGAGCCCCTAATCTTGCTCCCACAGCATCTTTATATGGCTTCTCAAAGCTCTTAGCATATTCTATTAAAATATCTAATTAGGGGTATGTCTCCCCAATGGACTCTAAGCACCCCAAGAGCAAGCATTATTTATTTTCCCCAGCACCCAATCCACTGCCTAACATACGACAGGAGTTCAATGAATATCTTTTTAACTGAACCATTTGCTTCAATCAATATCTGGAGGTACAATACTCTGTATTGGTAATAGAAAACTAATCAACTTATTAATTGAGCCCCTACTGTTTAAAAAATGTTACGCTAAGAGCAATGGAGATTCCAAAAAGTGTAAGATCCTTGCTTACAATCTAGATTGAGAAATACAATATGAATATATGAAAAGCTGCTGGAATTATACAGACAAGAAGCTACAGAGTTCTGAGAAGAAAGTGATTCCAGGAAGTAGGAGTCTCTTCTGACTTCTGTCCAGAGTGATCAAGATGAAATGGAACCATGTTGGTTGCAGGGTGGGCAGGAGCTGGAGAAACAGAAAGCAGGAATTGATGAACAACAGTGTTCACTATCTGGTGCTTTCCTACAATGCAGGGGGAATTGTTGGCTCCGAAATAAAACTGCAAAGTGAGAGACGTGCACAGAGAATGTATTTAGAAGGCACAAGACAGAAAGAAAACCTGGGCCTTGTTTCTCAGGTCTCCTGGCTTCTCCCATGTCATCATGCAACCCTGAGAGTTCCACGTGGTGCCTTACTGTATATCTCAGTCTCACTCTCTACCATCCATCCCCAGCTTCACCCTGGAACAACTAGTAATATTTCTTTTGAGAAAGCTACTTTCCCCCAAGCATTTTTTCCTGAAGTTTGAAATAAATTTAAAGCCTGATTTTATGTGGTGTCATCAAGTGCCTTCAAATCCAGGAGGTAAAAACGACTAACCCCCAAAGAAATATGGGGGGCAAAAAGCATAAAGACCATATTAAATTAATTACTAAGTGATTTATATTAGACTTTAACTACATTAGCAATTCAGGGGAGGGAGATTTTAGTGTAAAGAAGAGCAAGCTAGAAAAACTTCATGAAGATTTGGACTTGAGTTTGGCCAGGAGTAGACCTTGAATAGGCAGAGGGAAGGTAAAGGGCTTCCCTTGCAGTTCAGACAGCAGCAGCAGTAGAGATTACTATGGCCTGTTGGAGACAGTGAAGAGAACTGTGATTGGCACACAGGAGCTGTTTTATAAATAATTGACAAAGGCATTAGCCAAGCCTCTGACTTGCAAGTGGCATCTTTATTCTTTCATTCTTCATTTCTGCTGCTTATGCAAAAAAGGGAAGAGTAGTTATTAAAAGAAGAATGTGGTAGTTCACACAAGAAAAGAAAGAGCTAAACAAACCTCTGGAAGGACAGGAACCAGAGGATTTCTGGAGCAACAGGAACTTAGCATTCTAGCTGTATTTCATCATCTGTTGTCTTAGTTTGTCCCTTTGTGATGACTTCTCTCTCTGACCAATTTATTCACTCAGTGGGTGGTCCCTGACAGTTTCCTGCTGACATCCTAACAGCTTCCTGGTACCTCCGTTCAGAAAATCTCAAGGAAGGCCTCTGATTGGCCAAGGAATAAGCTTGTTATTAGAAGAAGAGGGAAAGGAGTGCTGGGCACACAAAAACTGAGGTGTCATATAATTGAACGACTGAATGAAATGATGTGCTATCTAGCCTAAGAACAGATTACCAAGAGTCTTAAAAGCACATCCTTGATGTTTAAATTATACATGGTAGTTGTTAAAGGCTTTTGAGCAGAAAAATAACTTGAGTGTTTAAGAAGTGGAACTTTTCCAGTGATATGTTAAGATTTACCAGAATGGGGAGAAGGATATAAGGAAACCACCTAGAAGAACATTTTTCCCCCCAGAACTCCTAGTGTGAATTTTGATGAAAGTTTGCACTGAGGCAAAGCCATAAAAATTGAGAACAGGATGGCTAGCTGGGAATATAAAGACTTAATAGAGATGCAACAGAGCAGTGGCTCTCAGAGTGTGGTCTCCAAATAAATCAGCAGCAGCATCACCTGGAACAGTTAGAAATGTAAACTCTCAGGCTCCACCCCAGATTCACTGAATCAGAAACTTTGGGAGTAGGTCCAGAAATCCGTGTGTTAACAGCCTCTTCAGGTGATTCTAATGCATGCTAAAGTTTCACCAAATACAGTGTATTCCTCTTCCCTAGTGTCTCACGGCCTTTCCTCCTTTCTCCTTTGCATCTACTCTTGTCTTCCTTTCTTCTTCATCACAGCCCAGCCACCAACACTGGATCCAAAATGCAATCTATAGCGAATTTTTAAATATTTGTGTTTATTGAGCAAAGCTTTATGTTTTTATTGTAATATAAAAAATCAAGTAAATCTAAGATCTGTTTATAAGCTGAAAGAAAGAAAAACTAAGTAGCTTAATTTTGCAGGTATTTTCTAATTACTTTTTTAAATTAAAAAAAATGTTCCCGTGAACAAATCATAACAGAAAAACAGAGCCCAGTATTGACCAGTTATATCAAAATAGGATGACAGTCAACTACTGACATTTTCTTCAGTTAATTTCTTATCCATGGACTTCTTTTGACACTGAGTTTTTCTTATGTTTTGAAAGTAATGTCTTCCTTTTTGCCTGAACTAAAATAGTTAAAGAGAGGTAAATTTATAAAACAGAGATGGCCACAGGAGCTGACGGTAGCTGGTATGAGGCATGGCCCTGTGTAGTCACCCCACCCTGCTTTCAGATCTGACTCTGTACCTCCCTCCTGTGATGGCAAAGTGGTGCCTATCACATGGTACCTTGTGCATTGTAGGCACAAGGCAAATCTTTATTGAATTAGCAAGTGAAACCTGCTTAAAGATACTTTTTGTAAATCTTAGGCTTTTTGAGGGAAAGGATGATGTCTGCCACCAAGGTGCTCCAAAGTCATCTTTGAAGTTTGAAGGAAATAAAACTTTACTTTTATGGCTGAATAACTATTTCTTAGGTGAGGAAAGCAGCTAAAAAGGTAAGATTAACTATAAAATTGACCCTACAAAGTGCCGTCACACCCCTGCAAAATGTCTTCCCTACCTCTCAGGTACTCTCTTAGCTCATGAGTACAGCTTTTCAGGTGGGTACAGGGGATTGCTATGATCACCATGGCTATCTCTTTTCATATGAATTTTAACATACATTCATAAGCATTATAATTTTCCTACCTGATTTAAAAAGTGTGAATAGAATCTTACTCTTTATTTTTTGGTATGAAAGAGGAGAAATTTCCAATCTCTTTTGAAAGGTTATTATTCAATTAGAAAATATATTAGGAAGCACACTCAGCAGGTGTCTCAACTTAAATCCATCTTTTTGATGATGGCATTATTTTTATTTCAGTGCTACATTTTTAAAATTAATTTAACATGTTATATTAAGAACTGATAATGTAACTTCTCTGTCATGGCCTATTGCTTTAAAAAATGAAATATCAATTTCCAAGTACAATCTGAGGCTATAGTAAAAATGAATTGTTAATTTAGTTTAAATTTTTTCTGCAATTTTTAGCAGGATAAGAGAAAGTAACACATATGATAAGAGATAGAATTAACTGAACTCCCGCAAAATTTGTAACTGAGAAGGGGATATAAGGAAGATATTTCATTAATAATATACTATTAGCATATGATACTTAAAATGTACAACCCATTTCATGACACTAGAGATGTCTTTTTATTAAAATGTTCTCTGAAAGGGTCAGCATATCTAAGTATTTACAAATGGGATTTAAACCAGCATAATAAAACAAAAGTCAACTGAGAAAATATTCAGAAAATTTCTCTGGGTACAGCTCTCAATTTTGGCTGAATTGAAATGTAAGCCATTCTTTGATTCGCATCTTCAACTAACAGTGGCCTAACAGTGGCCACCTCAGAAGTCAGATATTCTCTCTCATGTTCTCAGTCAAAAAAACAAAATAAGAAAGATAGAATATAGGAGAGGGGCAAGAGTATTATAACCTTGGCAAACAAGCATGAAGTCAGGTTTCTTGCTAATGTAATACTGACAGCTTTTGCCAGAGAAGAGGGAACAGAGTGTGGGAGAATTGTGTTATCATTTAGCAGTAAGTTTAGGTAACACCCACTGGAGCCAGTGTTGGCCTGAGAATCATAAAAGGGTAATAGTAGAAGCCGTTTGTTTTCAGTTTTGCTCATTGACCCAAAAGAATAGCTTCAGGGTGACTCTATCTTCACCCTTTTTAGCCACTTAGGTTTCTCTTGGTATGTAAAATAAGGAAGATACATGCTATATTGGCCCCTCCAAAGGGAAGAGCAAACCTCCCTGTCACATGGGGGCTTTTGGTGGGCTGGGAGAATTTATTCCAAATCTAGTGTTTGTCTCTGTCCATACATCTACCTCTCTTTAGATCATGATTACTAATCCTCTCACTGGGTACAAAATTTAGTGTAACAACTATCGCCTAGAACGATCAGTGAAAGAAGGTATAGAAAATGCACATATAGTATATATACTAGCAATTTAATTTATTCTAATGGAGCATTTTAGTTGTCATATTCCACTGTGAAAGCAGTTGCCACTTTGTACTAATCTGTGTGTTTGTCTGTCCTGAAAGGGTAAGGCCATTAGTTATTCTTCAATATATCCCATCACCTTCCAAGGCCTGTGTAAGAGAGTGATCCGTGTAAATGTTTTAGGACATTTAATTTTATGACATGGGAAGAGTGATAAAGAGGTTATGAGGTAGAAGCTGGACAGGACCTATTCTTCTTGCAAAAGGAAGTAGAAACTTCTAGGGACTACAGGTGTTAGTGGGAAGGAGATCTAAAGGGTCTACTTCTGATAAAGTCAGATGGATCAGGCAGAGGGCCTTAATCAGATGATCAATAGAAGCCTAAGGCCTGAGAACCTCTTAGAATTATATGCAAAGCATTGCTTCCGCGAACACAGATGCATCGCGTGTGTTAGATTCTAAGGGAGATGATGATCGCCCCCCTCACAGACACATACACACATGCACACAAACCATGGTTTTGAAGGGTTGACACAATAAAGATGCAGTGGAAGGTCTTGGAGTGGAGGGGCCATTCAACTTTATGAACGTTGAGATGGAGTCCATTAAATAACAATAATAATATTTAAAGTAGTTTATAGTGAAAGAGGTCCCTGATAAGATGTTTAGGGTTATTTCTCCCCAAAATATATTTTTTTTAAATTGGCATACAGTAATTGATGTGAAACTCCTTTAATTACCTTACTAAAAGAAGCATGTTTATGGTAGGAAAAAAAGCCAAAAAAAAAAAAATGAATTAAAAGAAGTTGGTTTTGTCTCTGACTCTTGCCAATATGTATCATTTTGAAATCACTCATTCATGTAGGAGGCACTCTGATGGACAATGGGAATGCAATAATGAGGGGAAAAGATCTCTGCAGGAGACAACTCCCAAACTAACAATTATGATGTGACATAGTAAATGCTAAATGAAGGTATGTGTGAGGTAAAATATTAACAGGAAGAAGAATGGAGAGTGGGAGCCTAACCTGGCCAGGGGTGTGCGAGCAGGCTTCTCAGAGGAGCTGGAAATAATATCTAACATTTGCATAGTGCCTACTGCCTCCCAGGAACTGTTCTAACGTGTTAACTCAGTTAAACCTCATACACTGTGGAGGCAAAAAGAGACAAAATAACTTGTCCAAAGTTACACAGCTAGTGAGGAGCAGCACCCGATTTGAACCCGAGCCATCTGGCTCATGGATTCCATGTGTTAGCCCTTCTACTGTACCATCTCTTGTGCTTCAGGTAACAGTACCACAAAGAGCAGTGCATCACGTAATAAAACTTGGTGTGGGGGCAGCCAGAAGTGAGGAAAGACAGAAAGACAGGGAGGAGTCCACATCCCGGCTTCTAAGACTTAACTGTTTTCTGAATTAATATTCAGATTTATTAACATTTATGAGGCTTAGTTTCCCTGATAGTTTCTTCTTCATTCTTTCACCATTTAGAAGAGGGGTCTGACACTTCTCTGTGTGCAATCTAAGTTTCCATATATTCAGCTCGTGTTGGGTTATATTTTCAGTGAAATTCATAGATGCTCACTTTATCCGTTTAATCATTTATTCACTCTTTCATTTACTCAATTTATTTTAAAGTTTTACCCTGTCTATTCTGTGTGGTATATGTGGAAGCCTTCTCAAAAGAGATGAGAAGAAACAAAGGTCACTTCTGAAAACTAAGATGGAAATATTCTTTGTCTCAGTTTTACCCCCAATACTTTCCTAGTCATATAAATTTGCAAAATAAATAACAGTTACAAAAATAGTGGTTGAGAAAAGGGGAAAAAACAGTTTCAATTTCATTTTAGTGTATGTGATAAAAACAATGCCTACAGATCCTCCATGATTTTCCAGCTACCTATTAGACTTACCTGACAAAGAAGGTTTTTCACAAACTCAGGGGCATGGTGTGTGCTCTCTGCTTCTCCTCCCGCTGTGGCTTCATGGATCCTCCACGGCACACAAGGAGGCCAGTGCTTCTTCAGGCCACTGGTATTCACTTAGTGGTCTCCAAAGTCCCACCTGCACTCAGGAAGGGACTTGGGTACTGGGAAAAGTGAAGCTCATTATTTGTTCCTATGTGGTCCTAGCTGACTTCATATAATATTATTTAAAAAGTTTTCTTTACTGGAACAAATATATTCCATTTGGATTATGTCATGAATTTCATCTGGAATAATAAGACTTTCAGTAGAGTTTGTGTATCACCTCTTTTTACATCACTTGTCTTGTGGCACTGAGAATACCTCCCTCCTGAAAATGGATCCATTTACAGTCAATAATAGGGTGGCTAATGTTCGGTTTTCTTGGGAAAACTGAAATGTGCACCTTTTATCCTATTATACAGATCCACCAGCTTCAGATTATCTGATTTTGTAGCTTCTCATTTTCTCTTGTATCTTACTGCTATTATTAACAAGAATTCTGTTGCTAATGCTTTTGGAAAATAATATGTGTGCTTTCAGCCACTACCTGTATTTTTATGGTTTGTCTGATTTAGCTGGACTTTGATATTTATTCCAAATGCTGCTTTGTTGCAGATCAAATGTGAGGAGCACTAATGTCCCTCTAGATTTATTTTCAGTGTCCTAAATTTTTCTAGAAGAGAATGAGGTTAATATTTTAACTATTTAGTCACTAGATGTAACTAATAGTTAATACCTTCAAGTGTATAGTCTATAGTCTATATTCTTTATGAGTGGTATATCTATATATGTGTGTATGTGTGTATTCATATATATAGAGAAAGAGAGAGAGAGACTTTTTAAATTTTAGGACAACAGTTTTGAAAATATCTGTGCACATTTTTATAGTGAAATTATTTTTCTAAAGTATAATTTTGGCCAGGCATGTTGGCTCATGCCTATAATCCCAGCACTTTAGGAGACTGAGGCAGGAGGATCACTTGAGGCCAGGAGTTTGAGACTAGCCTGGGCAACACAGTGAGACACTGCCTCTACAAAAAAAGAAAGAAAGAAAGAAAGAAAGAAAGAAAGAAAGAAAGAAAGAAAGAAAGAAAGAAAGTATAATTTTATTTTTTAAACATATACAAAAAAATCACATTTTAAAATGAATTGTATCAATATGTTCTATCAAGTTCCCAGCCCATTATTGTTTTTTATATCCTTTTGCACACATTTTCTATATTAGAAGTAATCTTCAAATCCATCTTGTCAAACAGAAAACTGTAAAAAAATTTATAGAATACTGTAAATATTTATTTGTGAACTTACATCTATAAATATTTTTGTTTTGAAGAATGTATTTTTGGTTTGGGTATAAAATCTTTCATTTTTCTGGGCCAAACGTAGCTATTTCTAGGACTCATGGAGGTTCGTTCATTCATTTTGTTTTTTAATCAGTTTTTTTGAATGCATACTTTGTGTAAGAGATTATGCTGGGTTCTGAGATACTGTGGTGAATAAGCTGGAAATAGTCTCTGGCCTCATGGAAATCATTACACATTTGTGAGGAATGTGTCTAAAGAACTTCAGCTATTGTTCAGGTTTTTTTTCCTAACAGCAGTTCTTCTTTTGCCCACGGCAAATACATAGGATATGCTCTGAGAAATTTCCTACAGGTGTTCCATATTTCTTCCAGAAATAAAAAAGTCATAAATTTCTTGACCATGGAAACAGTGGAGTTTTGTTTTGTTTTGAAAGTCATTGATGTTTTACACAATACCATCTTTTTGGTTGACTTTCGAAAACCAAACTCCAGGTTTTCCGTTGCCCAGAGAGTGATTTTTAACCACAAGAGTTTTTAACTAGTGATCATGGACCCCTCAGGCAGGGGTCTCAAAGCTAGTACAGAAAACTCACTTGAGTCACTTGCTTAAAATGAATATTTTTGGGCCTCATCCCACAGAGATGCTGATTCATTAAATCTAGAAATGACCCAGGAATTTGCATTTTAATAATAATAACAGAAGATCCTGGATCATACTGCCCTATGAGAGCATAGATGGACTTCAGGTGATTCTGTTTAGCCCTCAAACTGTGACTACATCAAATTTTTTCAATGACATGATCTAGGAGGATTTGGAAGACTTTCATTGGTTTCTCAAAGGGGTCTGCAAAAATACTATGATGATATTAGAAGCAGCATTTTGCAATAGAAGAGGGTACTGGTAAAATCAGCCACACAACCAGTAACAAGAACCCACAGTGAAAGGTCTAACAATGGAAGGAAAACCTACAAAGCAGGTATAAATACCCAAGTTGTACAGTAATCCAGAGCAGTACCCCCCAAAACAGTTGTTTTTGAGAATAGATGTGCTGGTAAACTGGTATTTGTTGGTCAAAAAAGTATGAGAAATATTATGTTTCAAAGAATATTATAGAAGTAAATAGAGACTTTAATATGATAATTGCATTATGAATCACTGTAAGGAGAATTAGTATGTAATATTTCCCAAATTTATTTGATCATAGAGCCCTTTTCAAATGATTATCTGTTTGAGAAATACCCTTTAACAGAGAGACAAACATTAGGCCCTGAGTGCAGCATAGAAATTAAATTTCATCATGACTCTGTCACGAAGAAAAATTTAAATTGTGTTGTAAATACTTTAAATAATAGGAAAGCAAAGAATTTTATATTGCACTGTAGAAAAATTCTTATTAAAATTATACAGAAGGAAAAAAACCTGCAACTATCTAGTTATTATTTACATGAACTTATGCATTATTAGTTGATGGCAAATTAAATAAAGTCTTGCTCTAAAATGGAAATTTAATTTTTTTCTTTGTAATATTGGGATTTAGGATGAATTTATATTTCCTAGGAATCACAGAGCTCATCCTATATCCAAGCAGCAGTCATTATTTCAGGTATTTCACAGCAGTGATTGGTGGCAGGCCAAACATAATTGCCTGTATATAAACATTTATGTCCAAGATTTCTTTGAAGCAAGACGGGTCCATAGTGATTTCAATCAATCAATCAATCAATCAGTCAATCAATCAATCAAGGCCAGATTGCCTTAGAGGGGAAAAGGGAACTCCTGGATTGATTGTATCCAGATAAACTTTTCTGGAGAAGAGAAACTTGGACTTGGAGAAGAGAAACAAATAAAATTAATACTGAAAAAAGAGGGAAAGGATTAATTTAGAGAAGGAAAACATACAGGGAATTTTTGCTGGGAGAAACTCTTTTCTGATTTGGTTAACAGTGAAGAGTCTAAGGATAGAAAAATAGATATGCTGTGCAGGTAGAAATCATGAGCTAAGTTGTGATGATTAGGACACTAGTCCTGTGAGATACTGTAGGGAAAATAAGTCAAATAAGTTTGGGAAATGCTATTCCATCCTTTGTGTTTAATTTTGCTTTAATTGGCCTTTCACAAAATGAATTTATCACAGAATTATTTTCCCATAAATTAAGAACCCTCACAATACCCCTTGGGAGAACACCGAGCTAATAGTGATAGGAAATAAGGACTACTAATTAATGGGCCTCCACCATGATCATTGCTTCTTTGGGACAAAAATGATTAGATTTAGGTCATACATATTATTATGTCCTTTTTCATCCATTATAAAGATTCACTGAATTAAAATGGATTTACCTTTTAATATTGTTATATTTCTGAAATACAAGATTCTTCTAAATCCAGGTCATGAACATAAGACCTCTTCATGAAGAATCCTCAGACCCTACATACTTTTAAACAAATAGCACTCTTAGGTTATAGTGTTTTGATTTTTAAAGATTTTTCTTGGGGTGCTTCTTTGCTTACCTTATAAACATTCACAATACTCCCAATTTAGAATTGAGCCAAATAAAGCCTCTTAAATATGCTTAACTTCTAATCGAACTATTGAGTTGCCTTTCCTAATAATTAGAAAGGATTCTTAAAATCTCTGAAAATTTGGTTAATAAATATTTTAGGTCCAAAAGGAACTTTAAGGTTTAGAAAATTAAACTAGCCTCTTAGCTACATGAGCAAAGCTTAAAAGAAATCAAACAAACCAAATGGAAATCGAACAACAACTAAATAAAACATAATATATTATATTCTCTTTTTATTTTTGGGGCATGTTTTTTCTAGAAAAACCTTAGTTATATATGTTGCTTATACATGCTTATGTCCCCTGGTATGCCTATACACGAGTGGTAGATGTGAGTAGGGCTATTTAGAGATAGGTTTTAATGTATATGAGGCTAATGTAAATTTAGAGATGAAATAGTACTTTTGTAGGCACTTGTAGATTTTTTTAAATCCTTTTTTACTCTTCCAGAACAGGGCTAAATTCTACAGTTTAAGTTGGTAGACAGCTTTTTCTCATATTACCTACAAAGATACCATGATATTTTTGGTCCTCAGTGAAGAACGATATTATATGGCTACAAGTTGATGCTAACATTTTAAAATTTGACTGAAGTGAAATGGATCAAGCATATAATTGTTACATTTCTGGAATCTTCCTTCTAAATCCATATGATGAAGTTATCTTTTTCACATGGAATCATCAGACCCTACACAATTTCTGAATCACAATCTCAGTATTTTCTCTTCAAAGACACTTTATGTTTACTTTATAGGAGTTTACAAATTTTCCAATTTATACTTAAGCTTCAGGATACTTCTTAAATATATGTTTTAAGAAATGGCATTAATAAAGGAAGGATACTTTAAATCCTTGAAAACTTAGCCACAAGTGCTATTTGGTGATGTCAATCTAAAAGGAAAGCAACAAATTGAAGTTGTTTGGGAATATGTAATAAGTGAATTATTTTCCATACTCTGAAAAGTATAAGGTGGGGTTTTTTATCATATTAAAATGGCAGTGTGACTTGACTAGTAGCAGAATTACAAAAGCAAAAAAGATCAACCTTCGTATTGGTGGTATTGTTTCTTTGCAAAGAGTAGCTATATCAAAATTATTTAGAACAGAAGTTATTTTTAAACATGATTTCATGAATTATGTAGTCAAGATCCAACAGCTAAATTAATTTGCTTCTTTTTAATGACAGGAACACTTTTAAGGTCTTGAAGAGTATATCTTTTATGCAGTCTTTGTTTTTTTAGAGTTTTATTTTAATTTCAGACTTACAAAAAGGTTGCCAGAATAGTACAAAGAATTCCTAAATTTCCTTCATATTCACATTCCTCAAGTGTTAATATTTTACCTCATTTCCAATTTTGCTTTCTCTCTCTCCTTTCTTCTCAAAACGTTTTTTTTTCCTGAACTGAGAACAGGTTGCAGACATTTAACCTTATATACTTTAATGTGTATTTCCTAAAAAGAAGGACATTCTTTTTCATAATCATAATACAGTTATCTAAATCAGGAAATGAACAGTCATGCATTAATAGCATTGGATTGTAGACTTCACTCAGATTTCACCAACTTACCCCAATACTGTCCTTTATAGCAAAATAAAATACTGATCATGTATTGATTTCAGTTATGCATAATGCCTTTTTAGAGTCCTTTTGACTAGAACATTTCCTAGTCTTTGTGTTTTCTGACATGACACTTTTGAAAAGTACAGACCAGCTGTTTTATAGAATGTTCCTCAATTTGGGTTTGTTTGATGTTTCTTGCCTATTAGATTCAAGTTATCCCAGACTAAAAAAAAAAAAAAAATAGAATTGTGTAAGATGTGATTTTAAAACAACAAATTATATTCCTGTTTATTGCTCTCAGCATCAATATAGTTATTTAATTTCCATATTTGCATCAAACAGAATATTCACCTCCAGCTTCCCAGAAGAAAAGATACTCCTAGGAGATTATATACGTTTCTTAATGAACAAACTTGGTTTAATTATGGAGAATCTTGTTAGTTTTGATGGTTTATGGAATCACATAGATCGTTCTAATATTTACTGAGAAAACAAATAAAATGTACAGCAGTATTGAACTTCTCTTTTCACAGTTACTCCTGAAAGCCCACAGAAAGGAGGAAACTTCGCCCTCACCTTAGATGAACTCGAATTCTTATCACGGCTCATACAATCCTTTTTGAAAGTGGAAAAAAATGTTCAAGAATTGTTTGAAGAAATGTTTTTATCACTCAAGATACTGAGAAATACTTCAGGTAATATGCTCTTTTGTTTAAATTTATAAAACTATAATTTCTCTCTGTTTTTGTTTCCTGCCTCTGTGAATCCATTACTTGAAAAAAAATACATGATAGAATTCTTCAAATAAGCATTCAGTATAATGCACACCATAGATAACATTTTTATCCTTTGTACTTGGCCAATTCCTTAATTTTAATTGGCAAAGCATTGTATGTTGATTTGGGATAATTGTCTTTAGCTACAATCAGATCAATTTTCTTTTTTCAAGTAAACACAGACTGTCCTATGGCCAAAATAAGCAGACTGGATGATCAAGTAGCCCTCTTCTGCCACTAGCAGCCAGACCATCTTGAGCAAAACATCTAGTCTCCCCAGACCTGAATGTTCTCATACTCAAAGTAATAATGTGGGACTAGAATAATTTTCTCTGTGTTTTCCTTCAGAATTAGACACTTCACAGTCTAACATGTTATATAGGATTGTGAGAGTTAAATGATTTAGTGTATATACAGTACTTAAAAGAACATGTAGCTTATCACAAACTATCAATAAATATGAGTTCAAATAGTAATTATAATGATATAATATGTTATTTTAAATTTAGTTAGTCTTAACAAAATCCCTTTGAAGAAAGCTGTGCCATATGTATTGACATAATACTGCTAACATTAATGGTAGAATTTAAAGGCACAATGATTAAGGTACGTTCTCGGTTGTCATACATATATTTATAAAGGTTTTCATCTTTATCGGGATGAAATGCACAAAGTTCTCTTTTACATGATACCATATATCATTCTAAGGAAAATATAAATATATACAGTGGCTGTATCTGCAAAACCAAATGAGGGAAGCAAGTGATTAACAATTTGAAAATTTCAACCCCCAAACATGATTTCTTGGTAATAATTACATTTATTTCACTCAATATGTTTGCCCTGGTATTTCTTTATTTACTTTGCCTGTGAAAATAATGTCAAAAAAGTTATAGTGTTGGAGTGTGTTTTATGTTAAGCATAGTTTAGTGGCCTTCTACATTTCAGGTTAAATGCACTATTAAATTATAAAGTAAATAGTGTAGATCACTCTTCCAAATTTGGAGATAATTTGAAGAAAAATGGAAGTGGATTATAGATTTCTGAAGCTGACAAAAAAAAACCCAAGGGGAAAATAATAAAAATATACAACAGAAAATATGAATATTAATTAAAAGCCAGAATAAAAAAGTAAATTTAATTAAGAGATACTGTGAGCCCTGAAGGGTCTTTTAGATGGAGTTGACTGGGTGGTCAAAGAGAGATCTGAGTAGAGAAATATGACATCCTAATTATTGATTGACATGTTCGTGTCTCAAGCAGTTGACATTTGGTGTTGGTACTCACCCATCATGCCTGGCTAACATTTGGTATCTCTCATCCACATCTCTAGTGGATCTTTTCTAAGGTATGGATCAAGAAACAGAATGAACTGCAAAACATCTAGGCCCCTAGTCATTTGGAATCACCTTCTATTGGTCCTAGGCCAGGCCCTTGGAAAATTAGGTCAGTTCTGAGAACTTTATTCTTCTTAAGGACAGCCTAAATTCAAAACTAGAATTGTGTTAGAGAGCTATTGTAAAGATACAAAGCTGAAATGGCCAAAACTGAAGTAAAGATTTGACATACCGATTTCAGGAAAAAGGAAAAAAATTTTGAAAAAGCTGATTCAACTCCATTAGATTGAGATCAAACAATATGGAGACTTGCACTCACTCTATATTTGAGGGCAACGGTTACCATTCCTGAATAAAATCAACAGAGCAAATATATAATTATGAAACAATATAGTGTCTTACCCCAAAATTGTTATCATATAAGCAGTAAGGCAGACAAAATAACTTCAGTATCACATTAATAATGGTGTACTATATAAACACCTTTGTGGGTAATTAAACTCAGGCTGTAGAAGGAATTTGGAAGGGCAAGTATAAGAAATGCACGACTACTAGAACATCCCCTTGTGATTTATGTACTCTTCATTGTTGAAATTCATATTTTTTGGTAACAAAGCCAAGATTGATTTAATCTGACACAACTTTATGTAAATGACTCCCTGAGAAGAATGATCTTGAGGGAGATTGTCAAGAAAAATCTTAAATGTTTTATTCAGTGTATCCAAGTTAATCAATTCTTATCAAAAGCATTGGTTTCTTAAATCAGGAAGGAAAAGATTTCTTGAAAGATGATTAAAGAAACCAAATGTATCATAAGTTAACAATTGGGTGTTCCTGATAGTTAATGTTTTGCTTAGAATCCTGTGCAGGAGAGAATGGAAAAAAAAAAAGAAAGGAGCAAATCATTTGGTTTCCTGTGTATTTATTTTGATTGGAACATATTTTGCTAATAAAGGTCTTGGAAACAGTTGCCTACTATGTCTATGTAACCCAAACAATCTGATGAAAAGTGAGGGTTTTTTTTTTTCATTGTGCAGATGTTTTTAAAATATCCAAGTGCTTAACATCACATAGAGAAAATATAAAGATGATTAACCAAATATTTTACTTTTTACTTTGATGTTTAATATTGTAGACTTAGACAAATTGGCAGTTCTCTTAGTAATTTGAATGTGGATAAGAGATTTTGTAGAGACACAAGAAATATTTTCTGAGAAAGAAAAGATGTTTACTCATTATATTTATTTATTTTTGTTTGGTCATAATTTGATGGTATTCCATTTTTGTCACTTTAGAAAATGATAGGACATTGTTTGACTATTATGATGCCTTTCTATATTAGGTGATGATATCTATGTCGTGGTCTCGGGTTTGATTTATGGGACATTTCTAATGCTCCTTCAGAATAAAGTTGTTCTTTGGGCAGTTCCTCAATTTTTCCAAAGGTGGCATCTGAGATTTATCTAAACCAGGAGGTTTCTTGGCCCTCATTTTTCTTTAGCCCCAGCAATGACAAAGAGCAATGGCTGCTTCAATTGGATGTAAGAAGAACACTTAGGGTTTGTCTCAGAAGAATCAAAGATTTCAGATCTTCTGAAAGATTGTTTGTACTCTTAGGGGGTCTTAAGAGGGGTCAAATGGCTTCTAAGAGTTCCTTAGCTAGATGGTTAAGGGATTGTATTAGGGAGGCGTATGTAGTTAAGGTAAAGAGGCTCCCAGGGTTTGTAAAGCTCATTACACTAGGACTTTAGCTGTTTCTTGGGCAGAGAGGTCGAAGGCTTCCACATTGGAAATTTGCAAGGTGGCCACCTGGGCTTCTCTTCATACTTTTTCATGGTATTATCTCTTGGATGTAGTCTCTTCTACAGATCCAGCTTTTGGTGGGAGGTTGCTTGTGAGCCAGAAAAAGAACAGTGAAGAAAAGAAAGACTTGTAGTTCCCATTTAGAGCTGCCAACAAGGCACATTGCTTTGTAGTGCACACAATGGGAACCTATGAAGACCAATTTGGGTGTGAAAGTGGATGTCACAGGGAAGTACTGTCAACCTCTACTCTCTATGAAAGAAAGTGGCAGTGTGGAAACTAACCAGAAGTGTAAAATGAACCACAGAGAACTCTGTAGGGGAAGCTGTTGAGCAGCTGGTATTCTTGTGACCCTCTGCACTCTTCTGAGGTTCTTAATCTAGGCATGCTCTTAAAGTAACCAATGTTGATTACATGCAAGTAACCATATTTTACAGCAATGAGCCAAAAATGGGCTACTTCGTCTAGACAATGATAATAAATGTTTAGAATTTTCAACATATTTTAAATATGTGAACTAATTCTCTACATGTTCACAGAGCTCATAAAGTTTTACCTTGCCAAATTTTGAAATTGACCGTTTTGAATTCCAAACAAATATAAAAATGCCACCATTCCTTAAAACCACAAGATATCTTATTAATGTGGATTCTGTGTTACTAGTCCTACCTAAAAAGATCCCTCTTGCTTCTCTGTATAGAATTAAGTTTTTTAAAATATCTTTTAATTTTGGGGGGTGATTATATTTTAAAGATTATAATCTATGATAATTCATTTTCTATCTTATTATAGAATTGCTCACCGGCAAGAAAAAGAAGTCTTGGAAGCTTCTTTTTTTTTCTTACTCATCTTGAATATAGACAGATGGTTTGTATAAACATCTGAGCACATTACTTTGAGTGAATAAACATAATGTATTTGGGAGTGAAATGATAAATACAAGATAATTAACTTTTCCCATAAGTCTTAAATTATAGCGGCACAATGGCAGATAGTTATTTCCAGAAACAGATCTACAAAGCTTATACTTCAAACTAGTGCTATTTTTCTGGGGTAAATGCCTTTTAAATTAGCTAGTTTTATGAGCTATCTAAAGAAAATAAAATGACATTAGAATCCAAATGTTGTCACTTCATGTCATTAAAAACTTGATCTTTATTACTTTTTCTTCTTTAAAAATTATTTTTGAATAATACCACATGCACATAGTAAAACTTTTGTACAGGACAAACAAATAACTAGTTTTGTTTATATCCCCATATTAAAATAACTCAAAATCCTGTCATACTATGTAGATGGTCTCTTTTATTAAAAATTCAGAAAATGTAGAAACACCTCTTTCTTTCTAACAGCCGAATAGTTTTTCATTGGTGCCTGTATCATAATTTAACCAGCTATTCATTGACGGAAATTTAGGGTTTTTTATTTCCTCTACCTTTGCTACCACAAACAATGATATGGCAAATTTCCTTGAACTATTTTTTATATAGTTATATATTATAGTTTATAATAGTGCACAACTATATCTGGAGGGTAAGTTTCTGAAATGGAATTGCCAAGTAAAAGGGTATGGTCATAAAAAGTATGAAAAGATAAGCCACAGACTAAGAAAAAAATATTTGCAAAACACATATATGATAAAGGACTTGTATCCAAAATATACAAAGAACTCTTAAAATTCAACAAGAAAACAAACAACCCAGTTTAAAAATGCATGAAAGATCTGAACAGACACCTCGCCAAAGAGGATATACAGATGGCAAATAAGCATATGAAAAGATGCTCAACATCATGTCATTAGGGAAATGCAAATTAAAACAAGATGCCACCACACACCTATTAGAATGGCTAAAATCCAAAACACTAACAACACCAAATTCTGGCAAGGATGTGGAGCAACTCTCATTCATTGCTGTTAGGAATGCAAAATGGTACAGGCTCTTTGGAAGACAGTTTGGCAGTATTTTACAAAGCTAAACATAGTTTTACCATACTATCCAGCAATTGCACTTCCTAGGTATTTATCCAAATGAGTTGAAAACTTACATCCACACAAAAACTTGCACACGAATGTTTATAGCAGCCTTATTTGTAATTGCCAAAACTTGGAAGCAACTAAGTGTTCTTCAGTAGGTGAGTAGATAAACAAGCCATGGTACATCAATACAATGGAATACTATTCATGAATAAAAAGAAATGAGATCTCAAACCATGAAAAGACATGGAGGAACCTTAAATGCATACATTGTAAGTGAGAGAAGCCAATGTGAAGAGGCTACACACTGTATGATTCCAGCTATATGTCATTATGGAAAAGACAAAACTGTAAAGACAGTAAAAAGATGAGTGGTTGCCAGGAGGAAAGGGGAGGGGAGGAGGAATGCATAGGTGGTGCAAAGGGGATTTTTAAGACAGTGAAGGTATTCTGTGTGATACAGTAATGGTGGATTCATGACATCATGGATTTGGCAAAACCCATAGAACTGCAGAACACAAAGAGTGAACCCTAACGTAAACTGTGGACTTTAGTTAATAATAATATTTCAATATTTGTCCATCAGTTGTAACAAATGTACCACATCATTGCAAGATATTAACAACAGGGGAAACATGGCAGGGAGGAAGTGTGTGGGAACTTTCTGCACTTTATGCTCAATTTTTCTGTAAACTAAAACTTTTCTAAAACATAAAGTCTATTAATTTTCAAAAAGTGGATATTTTGAGAAAGATTGTCAAGTCAGTTTGTCATACCTATTTTGACTTTTAATGATATTTTTGTTGTGTGGAATTATTTTATGGTTTCTGCATTTTGTGTCCTAAAAAGTCTTCTCTGTATGAATCCTTTAATGGGATTTTTTTTTTTTTGAGACAGGGTCTTTTTCTGTTACCCAGGCTGTAGTGCAGTGGCATCATCATAGCTCACTGCAACCTCAAACTCCTAGGCACACCAGCATGCCTGGCTAATTTTTCTATTTTTTGTAGAGACGGGGTCACACTCTTGCTCACGCTGGTCTCTAGCTCCCAGCCTCAAGCTGTCCTCCCACCTCAGCCTCCCAAAGTGCTAGGATTACAGGTGTGAGCCACCCTGCCTGGCTTTTTATAGATTTGTAGTTTCAATTTTCTTTATTTAAAAATCTATGATTAATCCATATTTTATTTCAATTAGAACTGATCCTTATTTAGAACACCATCTTCTTAGAAAGACATCATAAAATGCAAACCGTAGTAAAAGCATTTTAAGTTAAATGGTATAACACTTGAGTCTAAAACCTTTTCTATGTGGTGATGTGTCTTGATAAATGGAACAGAATTCTTAAACTGCAGTCATGGGTCCATGGAGTTCGTGAATGAGCTTTACAAGAGGGCCTGGGAATCCCCAATTGTGTGTGTGTGTGTGTGTGTGTGTGTATGTGTGTGTGTGTGTGTGTGTGTGTGTGTGTGTGAGTTATGCACACATGGCTGCCATACGGTTGTATTGTGCGCTTCTGTGTGTAGTGTTTATCACTTTAATCAAGTTATTGGAAGTGTTCACAAATCCAAAAATAATTACAAAACACTAGAACTGAAGAAAACTTTTCCTCAGAATAGACTCTGATAAAAATTTCCCAAAAGGGTGGTGCTATTGCCTACCAAATGGAATATTTGCTTTTAGTGTACTTTATGTACAAGAATGTTGGTTTTGAAATTTGCTTTGCCCAGGGCATAAGGAGTAACTAATTCTTACATAAGGAGTAACTAATTCTTACCATTCTTAGTAAATTAGAAAAAAAAGAAAAATTCGACTGTCTATATAATTCATCATCTTATACTAAGTCTGAGGGCAAAAAAAGGTAAATGCTAAATTATTCATATTGAATCAAACTATCATTAATATAATCTTAATGGAAAAATGGAAAGATTTCTTTTGGAGTGTTTATTTAATACGTTTTTGTAGATCTATTTTTTCCCATCAAAAAGAGTTCTGTTAATTGTGAAAAATAAAAATGAAGGAAATATTTTTATTTTAGGAGCTAGGGATGATTTTATATCTGCCCCAGTGTTTGTGTTTTTCAAATGAATCACAAATATGCTTAAGAGTATAATTTTTCTTTTTCTTTTTTTATGTTTTTGAGACAGGCTCTCACTCTGTTGTCCGGGCTAGAGTGCAGTGACATCATCCTAGCTCACTGCAACCTCAAACTCCTGGGCTCAAGAAATCCTCCTGACTCAGCCTCCTAAGTCGCTGGCACTACAGGTGCATGCCACCATACCAGCTAATTTTTAATTTTTACAATTTTCTAAATAGAAACAGGTCTCACTATATTGCTCAGGCTGGTGTCCAACTACTGGGCTCAAACAATCCTCCTGCCTTGCCCTCCCAAAGTGATGTTTATCTATCTATTTTTGTTCTTTGTTTCAAGAAGGAAAGTGTTAATGTCCTAGGAAACACCACCAGTTTTTAAATGTGTTACGTTAAAATTGTTTTTTAAATGAACAAGGAAATTAATATTTACTCTGTACTCTTAACTTACTCTACATTATCATCATGAGAATGGATTAATGACAAATGGGTTTTATTTTACAGATTATATATTCACGTACATTAAATATGAATATATCTAGCACACAGATTTCATCCAGCTGTATATGGAAAAGGACTCTAGATATCTTAATTCTGCCATTATTATAATGGTGACATAGCCCTACATTTTGCTGACTGTGTATGTGTAAGTGTGTATGTGTATATATACACTGTGGATAGAGCTTCTCTACATAATTAATTTTAACCAGAATCTATTAATCACATCCAGTATGTTTTTCTTATAAATGTATGTCTGTGTGTTTCTTTTCTATTTCTTAGGAATTTTGGAGAAATCCAATAGAGGAGTAATAGAGAAACCTAGAACAAATGAAACCAGTATTTATTCAGAGCAATTGCTACCAGTAAAAGAGGTAAGTGAGGAAAAAAGGGTGGTTTTTAAAAATTCATATATAATATAATCACCATATGTCTGTGAGTCCATTATGAATCAGAATGCCTTGAGTTTTGTCCTTTGCCACTAAAAAAATAATTTCAGATTGAAAATTGGCTTATAAGTTTTTGAGAAAATTTAATTTAGTGGGGACACTGTTCTGTTGTACAATCTGTTCCATGGGAGGAGTAGGGAGGTGGAAGTCAAGAGATCTTTGTTCTCATCCGGACTCAGGGTCTGCACTTGGAGAATGCAGGCTGGAGATGATTGTTGAAAGGTGAGGAAATGGAGATTAAAAAGGGAAAGGAAAGAACAGTTTGAACTGGCCTCATATTTTTGTGTGCCCAACCTGTGCTTGTTTGTTCTCAAAATCCGTTACCGTGCTTCTGCTCTGCTCTATATTGTAGAGAATTACATCTTCTAGGCTCCCTTGCTTTCAGGGTTCTGGGAAGGTTTGGCCAATTGAATGCATTGATGGATGACTGGAGTGTAGGAGTTATAGAGAAGCCAGGGTATTTCTTCCCCTCTCTCTGTTTTAGGGAGCAAGTTGTGACTTCTCTGTTTCCCCCATGAGCCCCACTGCCACCATACAGCCCTCCCTGCGTGATTCCAGTTCCACCTGGCAGGTCTGCCTTTATCTGCAACTGGTGGGAGCTGGTCTCCCACACTCAGCCCCCTTCATTTGTTCCTCTAGCCCAAGGGTTGGTTGTGGCTTCCTATTCTGTTAATATCTGTCTTGCTTCACAGCCTATCCATATTTGACTCCTCAAATCTTCTATCACCTGGGTAACCAACACACTACATTAAAGTTCTTCCTTTTGATATATCTTGAATGATTTCTGTTTTCTAAGTGGATCCTTACTTATATACTAGGTAAATATTTAAAAAATAAGATAACATATCGTTTTAGCCTAGAAAGCAAGAGAAATAATCAGGAAATTCAAAGTTATACATTATGCTTTAACCAAAAGTCAAAATCAGTACCAAGAAATTAGATGATTACTTTGTGTACAGAACAGAAAATCGTATATCTCTTTTTTCTTGGATCATCTAGTAAATGTTCTCTATTCTAACTGGAATATGTCTGATGACAAATATCAGCTGGGAAGTAAGCAAACTATATATCATAAGAATAATAGACTTTTAGAAGGAAGTTTGAGTAAGTAAAGGTTTTCAGTTTTCTTTTCTTTCTTTCTTTCTTTCTTTCTTTCTTTTTTTCTGTCAGGGTCTTGTTCTCTCACCTAGGTTGGAGTGCAGTGGCCTGATCATTGCTCACTGCAACCTCAAACTCTTGGGCTCAAAGGATCCTCCTGCCTCAGCCTCCCAAGGAGCTAGGACTACATGCATGTCCCACCACACCCAGCTAATTTTTAAATTTTTTTGTAGAGTTGGGGTCTTGCTATGTTGCTCAGGCTGGTCTCAGACTCCTGGCCTCAAGCAATCCTCCTGCCTTGGCCTCCCAAAGTGCTGGGATTATAAGCATGAGTCACCATACCTGGCCCAGTTTTCTTTTTAAAGAGGAACTATTAATGTGCTTGTTTTTCAATATTTTGAAAAGAGACTTCAGATAGGCCAATGTATTATAATCATATATAAATTATCATGGGAAAATGTAAATGTCACCACACGCACTATTTTTTTTTTCACTGCAGCCATGGCAATTAATGGCAATTTTTACCAGAACATATTTTCTTGATGAATGAATAAATGAATGATTTTAATGGATAGACATGCCTTGATGGGGAGGACAAAAATCAGGATTTTGTTTTTGTTTTAACTTTCGTGGAGATAGGTTCCCTTTTCCATTTCTATCATCAGTATGTCCCAAGGAATTACTATTACAGCACAGGGGTGTAACTACACCACTTCCAAAGCTGCACTTATAAGAAAGAAGATTATATGAGCTGAGTAGATTCAATTATTGATAAATTTTATGCAAATACATGATAAGAGAGATGTGTTTCAGGCCCTATGATGCTAAAGGTCCAAATAAACTTTGAAAATGAAAGTTCAGTTACAACTTAATTAAGAGTATGATGAGAACAGGAGCCACTTTTTCTGATTATAGAGTCTTGGAATCATAGAATTTTAGCTCTAGAAAATGAATCACCTGTATTACTTTGTACGAGTATATATAAAAAGCAGTAAATTAATGCTGAATGGGGTGTAAATCCAAGCAAATTAGGCTTAGGATCCATAATCTCAGTCATTTTAGACGGCAAGGGACCATAGAAATCATCCAATTCAGCTCCATTATTTTTCTAACAAAAAAACCGAGATCAAGAAAAATAAGTAGTTCAGTCAGGGATGTAGAGCCCAAGGTTTTCTGAAGTTGGAATAGGTAGCATGTTATTATAAACAAGTTTACATTAAAACAGGGAAAGTCTAATTCTAAGCATAGGGTCAGCCTACTACCCATGATGTATTTAGTACTTTAGAGAAAGTTAGGGGCCTTGGGGGAAATGGACATTCATAACAATATTGCCATATGAGCCATAGACCGAAAGAATAAAGAAAACAAGACAACGTCAGACTCTACCCCAACTCATTCTACTCCCCTCTACACACAAAACAATGCAGATCTTTTAAATTCTTCATTCTTGGAACAAATGTAGTACTTCTTACCACTTTGTAGTGGAGAAACTAAATAAAATCCTAAGCAGGTAAAAATCTAGAAAGGTACAGTGCTGTGTTTTCTGAGAAATTTATTTCTTATAGCTATTTTTTGGCTTGTCTGGATTTCTGAGAGTGAAAAAGAAATAAAAGATTGAATATTAAATGCTGTCTTATGTTGCAATACTTGTTAACAATAAACTATAAAAAAGACTATAAAAATCTAATTTAGACTTTATTAAATATATTGAATTTAAAGGTTGCTTTATACGATAAATAGTAAGTATAGCTTTCTGCTCTCGTAAAGATGGCTTTATTGAACTATATTTAAGAGATTAAATTTTGAAAAAAGTTTTTTATTAAATCCACTGATGAATTAAAATGAAATGTCAGCATATTACTGTGTGTAAAGAATGCGCATGTTTCTGTATATTGCTTTATTCACTAGGTAATATTTTTCAGGTTGTAAGAATGGCTTTTATAGTATATCAAAGAATATCTACATTCAATGTTGAATGAAAGTAATAATTTTATATCTATAACAATAGGAACATTTGTTGCTGAGTTAAGATTAATATGACTTTATATAAATTTATATTTCAGGCTACTTTACTAGATTTTGGCTGGAGAAGTGCATTTAAAGAAGTATTTCTTCCCATGGCATGTAGCATAACAATTGCAATTGAAGATTTTTCCACAAAAATTCTCCAACAGGAACAGAATGAAAGGTCTTCAGCTGTGAGCTATGCTATGAACCTTGTAAATGTCCAGCAAGTTTGGCAAGACAGCCATGTGTTTCCTGAGGAGGAACAACCAAAGAAAATTGCAAAGGCAAGTATCAAATGAAATCCTTTCAAAGTGCTGACTGGTATGATGGGATTTGTAAAAAACATAAGGCATTGCAAAAGGAACGCACAGATAAAATAGTGGAGTCACTTGGAAAATACTTGATACTTGACCCAGAACCAGTTTTCTTCTCTGATATCCTTGGGCTATTGCTACAAAAAAGCACTTACACCTGTTGCTATAATAGCTTGTTGCTCCATAAATCTGAAGCGACCAAAAGGGACCTCTGTGACTTCATGGGGAGCTGGGAAACACTGGGAAAACTGTGTTGGTTTTACCTTTAAATGACTCTAGGAGAAATTTAGGAGGTTACAGGGGGTATCTATTTTTGGTTTGAGCAATTTGAAAATCTTTGTTTACACCTTAATGAACATCCCATTTCATTAAGCATCAGCCTTAAATCTTTATATGTGTTTTGAAAGTCACAGAACATATTGAGAAAATAGGAAGTAAATACAGTTACTTGGCATATGAGCTCAGCAACCTATGGTTGGGATGTTTTAAAAAGAGAATCCTTGGAGATGACCTCCTTATTCTGCTACTGTCACCCTCAGGCTCCAGAACATTCCCTAGGGAACTCTGTTGGCTGGTCTGATGTGGAGGCAGCCTTCATCTTCACATCTACCATACTTCCCTCTGCCATCACAAAAGAGTAGATACATAATAAATAGCGAAAAACTAGACACATTATTTCTGAAAGTTGCTGTCACCTTACCAATACGAAGATGCTACGTGAGATTGTTTCTGATGCTTCTAGATTATTTAAATTAAACTGGCATTCATATGTGGTGTTTAATTCTAAAAAACCTTTTATAGAAAATTTAGCAAAGAAAATCAGAATAAATTAAAAAATAATGCAACCGTTATATTAAGGATACATATTTTCTGAGTTCTATTAACTATAAATAAAGATATTGTCATGTAAAGCTGGTTCATGAGTTTTTCATAATGCCTGTCTGGTAAGCATAAGGTTTGAAGGTTATATATAGAGAAGCATCATTTTGGTATTTCCTTATTCAACATAAAACATATAACTTTCTACAACTGAGAAATCGATTATTATAAAGTTGCGTCATTATATTTATGTCTGATGCCAAATTCATTATTTAGGAATTTGGCTCCACTGTACATAAATTACTTGGCACTGTCAGAGTACAAATAACTCAGTGCCACATTTATTTCTCCCTAGTTTTGTTCTGACATCATGGAAAAACTCGACACAATGCTTCCACTGGCTCTGGCATGCAGAGATGATTCCTTTCAGGAAATTAGAGCAAACTTGGTGGAAGCCTTTTGTAAAGTGGCAACAGCTGTCCTGGAGAGACTGCAAGAGAGAGGCAAGGAGGTTCCTTCCAGAGCACCCCTGAAAAACTTGCACACACTCCTCTCCACAGCAGTGTATGTTTTCCAGCATTTCACGCAGTATGAGAATTTGATGAAAGAAACTACTAAAAAGTGAGTGTCGTTTAAATTAAGATGATGGCTGTGCTTAAAGAAACGTGTAATCTTTGGATATCACAGGAGTTAGATTTTGATAAGGTTTGAGAAAGAGAAAATCTTAATTTACATGGTGAATTGTTTTCATTTGTCTCGACTAGGAAATGTCAAAAAGGTGGAGCATGGGATTTATTAAACTAGATGTGAACATAGGTAATAGCAAAGGTACTGTCTCTAAAGACATACTCAAAAGACCCTTGCATTTTCTAGACCCTAATTCGAGGCAACTATTTTCTCCCTGTTGTTATGACATGACTAAATGTACTCTTCCATTTTGTAAGGCACATTATACTGACCACATCGAAAAGGAAGAATAAACTTGTTTTTGTCTCACCTATACACAGTTGCGAAATATTCACTTTTCTCTTTTGTTTATAAGCCAACAGGCTATTAGGAGCTGACATAAAGAATAATTACATTTAATGTATTCTAATGACCAATGTAAACATATTTCAGGACATCCATTTAGTAATAAATTGTCCATAATATAATATTAGAAGAGGAAACATCAGTCTTAATTGTCATGTATTTGTAGCCTAAAAAGAAAATATGTTTTCTGTATAGAGATACAAATGACCACAGGTATTAATTACCATGTGGTCTTTCTGGTTGCCCTTGTACTCTCTAGACATAACTTGGCTCCTTGCAAAGGGAAAACATGAACTTAGCAGTCCCGTGTGACCCTAAGAATCTAGTCTATATTCTTTATTCAGCCTTAGCAATGCCTTGGTTATGAAAGAAAGCAGTGTTATATAAATAGGTAAAGATAAGACAAATTTGGCTGAGGTAGAATATAACTATGATATTTCTTTAATTCTCACAAGTAGTCAGACGATGTGATTCATACTTGAATTTATAAACTAAATGTGTCAGAAATCATTTTGTTTCTACAGAATATACTTAAACAGTTTATGAGATAATTGACATCTACAAAATTACAATATTTTAAAAATAAAAAGAGTGCGTTTGTGGGACATGTGATATCTTTATAAAAGTTGGTTCTGACAAGTGCATGTTGTTCTCTAATAATAACGATAACCTAATGCCTAAATAATGCACTGATCTCTAATAATAGGCTTCAAAGAATGCTTTTATTTTTGAATGATGTATTGACAATGCAGTTTGTCTCGAGTTGAAGTGCATATTTGTAAAACAGCAGATGTACATTTTCAAAGGACTTGCGAAACAAAGACCAGCTTTTTTTTTTTTTTTCCTTTTTGGAAAGTGAATGTGAAGGCAGACTTCAGCATTAAGAGGAAATGAATGATTGATATCTAATAATCAAAACCATTTGTAGTACTGGAGATTGTTACCTCCTACTGCACAGGCCTTAAATCTCTGTCTCTTTGATCATTCTCTCTGAACAGACCCATATTCCTGGTGCCTGTCCAACGATATCAGGAATTCATCAACACTCTACAGTTTCAGGTTACAAACTACTGCGTCAGAGTTTGTGCTACAAGCATTTTACAGGATGCTGAGAGCCACCACTGGGATGACTACAAAGCTTTTTATGAGGTGTGAAGTTAAGTTTACTATCCCTCCTTTTTACACAAATATGTTTTACTGCCTACCTGCTTTCTGGCTAATTAGAAACATGAGCTTGGCATTACTAACACACGAAGGCTGTTAAGATAATATTTTTTAAATATTGAATTCATACTTAGGAAAAACACTCTTTTTAAAAACCTGAAATAAATTAGACATCAGAGCTCTCCTTCTGCTTAAAAGTAAAAATAACTTAATTTGAGCTGCAATGTTGTAGTGCTAAATAAATCGGAATATAATGGGATACGATGAAAACTCAAAGACATAGAAATGCCAAGATGCTGCAACCTTGTATTTTTTCCCAAAGGTACCAAGTTATGGGTATCCTTTAATTTTTTTCTTGTTATATATTTCCATCTGTGTTTGATAAATACTTTTTATTAAGCAGCTTTATTCTTCATACTTATTTTTTCCCTTCTCATTGCATGTTCTTATGAGTACACTTTAAGACCCATCTGATCATTTATAGCTTACCTATTTTCATTTAGCCCACGTTTTGAAATCCCAAATTTCTAGCAAATTAAAGCCTAATGCAAGCAAACCCAGTATCAATTAAAATTATCCATCATCAGCTTTCATTAGTTTCCCTTCCCCTGAATCTCATTGATTATACACAGACCACAGTATTTGAAATTCCTTGAAGTTGATTCCAGGGCAGGGTAAAACATTTATAATATCTTAATAAAAAGTAATCAGGGTTTTTAAAAAATTCCACAGCCAAGCCCAGCTTCGTTAGCTTTTTAATTTCACCCTTTCCTCTGGAATAGATTGTGTGACTTTCATTTCTCAATTGTCCTGATCACTATAGAGTATTGAGAAAAGCAGAGTGGAGTTCTATTCAATAGAGTCACCCCTGTCACTATCCTGGCACTCAAGGTTCCTGTGGTCCATTTATGCCTGAGATATTATAATAAATGTTGCCACAATACAGAGGAACAGCTAATAAGAAGCTCTCGTAAAGGACTTTCCACTTTTTCTAAGGCCATTTCATCTCTCCTTTAGAGGCCCTTCCCAGACAGTTTTTCTTTTTGCAAGAGCATTCATATAGGGTTTTCCAAACCTGCCATACTTCAAACAGTAGTGGTAGCAGTGAGCAGAATGAGAAAAAGAAAGTGGTACGGTGCAGCTGGTAGCCTGAGATAAGAATGAAAGTATTGGTCTTCCTCTCTCCTGGCAGCATCTCAGCTTCCTTATTTGCCTGAGGTAAACAGAGAGGTTGAAAATGAATCCATCTCATGTTTCAAACTATTTCAATATGTCAGCGTACTAATGAGCAATTTTATATGATGTTTTCAGTGAAGAACAGGTATCATCTCACTATATGTTCAACACAGGGGTATTATGTTTCCTCTTATGCAAATTGGGAGCTAGAATAGTTGTATAGTATAAATAATAAGTGGATGCATTGAGAACCTGTTATTGAAGTTACCAAGTATTTTTTAAAGAAACACCAAATTACCATGTAACATGCAGCTCTTAGATCTTATGACAAGGCTTTAGCTTCAAAGACAGAAATAAGGAGATAGTTACCCTGTGATTACATGGTACTGTAGCTTCCATATACTTACATGGTCAGTAGTTACAATTTAATTGCAGAGTTACTGGTGGTTATTTATGCTCAGAAAAATAAAGTGATGCTGCTTTTCTATTTACCAAAAATAAGAACCTTCTAAAAATAGCACATATTTAAAACTATTTTGACAACTGAAGTACCTGGCATGGTTTTATCTCACTGCCTGCACCCCTTTCTTCTCCTCTCCACATTATTCCAACTGATTTGTGAAACAGAACTTGTATGTTTATCAGGCCTGTTTTGAGAGGAAAGCAGATGATATCTGCCTCACTAGAGGCGAAGGGTAGGCTAGAGACCTCCAGGTAATCTATCCCCATGCTTAGAGCATAGTAAAGAAATAGTAAAAGAATTTACAAGATATGGAGCGATATTTGCTCATGTTTTGTGATAGCAAGTGAGCCCTAGATACATTATTTCCATTTTCTAAACTGTCAGGTTGAGAGTCAAAGAGTTCTGTATCTCTCTGATGAGGTGCTGGTCAGATGGCACAGTGGGTGTTCAGATTACATGTTTAAAATTAAGCTTTTAGTATAGTTGACATCTGCTCAATTTTAGAAACTTGTGTTTTCCAATAGTCAAAGAATAAAGAATTGTCTGTTCAAAGATAATATTGAGTGGCTTCTATAATAAAGCCCAGCTGCTTGTTTCCTGATATATAATCTAAATAAAAGCTCACATCTGTTTACATTATAGTGGGTCTGCAAAAATAACAGATGTTTACTAGCAGAATACTTTTGAAATGACAACAAATAGGGAACCAGGTCAGAAAAATAAATGAATCACATTTAGTTTAATGAAAACCCTTGCATACATTGAAGTTGTATGAATTTTTAAAAGAATTTTTAGAACAAAGACCAGTTTGGAATATTTTCAAGTAAACATGAAGTTTATATTTTAAAAAGTCTTAAATATGAGGTTTTTTACTTTTAAGAGAAGAAATCTGTATGCCTAAATTTTCTTTTATTGATATAAGGTAGCTATTAAGGAAATTGGTTTTTCACATTTTGAAAAATATGAGAAATCATGTTAATCACATTTATAATTAACACCCATCCATTGCCATGGGGAAAGTTTGTGTAAATCATTCAAACTATTCACTACATCAGCCTGGGTCAGTTTTGCTTTAATTTACATAACATAAAAAGTATGAGAGAATGAAGCTTTAAAACTCCTTTCTCAGTTTAATAAGTATTCATCATAGAACACACAACAAAGAAACAATAAGAAACTATAATTTTGCTACTTCAGCACCAATTTTATAATTTCTTTTTCTTAAACAGTTTAGATGCTCAGCTAATTAGGAAGTCAGAAGCCAGTAGCCATAGTCCCCTCCAGTTTGAACTTGACTCTGACATTTTGATAATGAAGTTTCCTACCCAAGGAATACCAATTCTACTCATTTATAAATTCCACATGAAAGTCAATATAATAACTATAAATTATTATTGTTACAGCAACTGCAAAAGGTTTTAGTAATCAAAGAAACTATCAGAAGAGTAATGTGTAAAGAAAATTCTAAAAGAAGTATCTGCATAAGAAACTATCAACTTTTGGTACAAAAGAACAGCAGATTTTTTTAGCTGACATTTGTTTGAGAAATATAAATAGTGAGCAAAGCAGAAATTTTAAGTCAAAGAGAATTACTTAGAGATATGATAGGAAATTTTACTAGTTTAACTTTTGATATATTAGCATAATCAAGATAATGCTTGAAGAGTGCATTCTCTTCTTCCTATTTCAAATAATCTTTTGATCTAGTTTGAAGAAAATGAGGTCACACTACTAGCATACCTCTGGGATTGCATGTTACCTCAAGTGCTTATAAATCACTTGAGGCTACCTTCTCCTTTCTGCCTGTTCCCCTTGGCCTTGACCATTGTTAGGTCTCTCTCTGCAGTCAGGGAAAACTTGGCACACAGGAGTTATCTGTAGAGGGGTGGAAAAGAATGAGAATATGGCCCCTTGGAAGTATGAAGTACCATAAAAATACTAAGAAATGATGATATGTTCATTTTCCATTACAAAATCTTGTAAAATTAGACTATTGTAGTATCTGTTGCTAGTATTGTTATTAAACAAATTTCGCTATAGGCAAAATAGCCTAATGTAATAATCTTCAATAGTTACCAATCTCCCTCGGTTTCAAGAATGTTCATAAGAATATAGTATGCAAGTTTATTTTTGCTCCTGTCATTTCATTATAGTGTGAAATCTGAAGCACTTATAAAATTACCTCAATGATGCTAATAGAAAAATATATCTACTAAAACAATTTAAAACAGATTTTAATTTTAGAAGAATCAGTCCACTATCTTAAACTAGTTAGTATGACTTGTTCAGCAACTACAAAGCTGATTGTTTAAAAGTAAATATTAAACCCTAGGCTAAGAGTAGGTAAATCAAGAATATACTAGGTTAAATTATTGTGTCTGGCTTTGCTTTAGAATATCGACTCTTGTAATTGAAATAAAACATATGTCCCTTTGTCAATAAGGATGTTTTACATCTTGTCAAAAATCTTTCTTGGTCATCGAGTGTGTCAAACTTTCCTTTCAGCCTAAACTAATTAGGTTTATAGGAAGAAAATCGACATTTTGGAAGATGTGATTCTATTGTTTAATGCGTGGTGGTTTTGCCAGGGGGAAAGATGCTCCTTCTCAATCCAGATGTGGCATTATTTCTGCTCGGCTCTTCACCACGATCTCTGGACCATTCTGTCTTCTAAGTTAGCCCAGGAGATTCTAGCAGAAGTGCTGGAGAAATCTTTGGGTCTACTGGCCTCCAGATATGCTCGGGCCCATCCCAGTTACAAGAGAACTCCACAGATAAGGTAATTGAAGTTCTGAAAAATATTGTTCCTCAAGAAAACTTTTTCCTTAGTTGTTATAAAGCAGAATGTTATTCTGAATCTCATGACATTACTCCTTGTATATTTAACATGTTTCTAACATCTGAAAGGAAATCATATTCAATTCTCCTGAGGTACTTCAGCGGAAATGTGGAACCTGAATCAAAATAAATTTGTTCTTTTTTCTTCTTAAAATTGTATGTAGAACCTACTTGTTTCTAAAAAATGATTCAAGATGTCTTGTAATCTAGGACATATATATACAAAGTTTAATGAGATAAAGAGAGAAAATTAAGGCCCTGAAATGGAGAAAAAAGCAGCTGTGCTATGATGGAACAATTTGTCTATGCAACCAGGGGATTTTAGTTGTTTTTTTTAAAGCCTATATATAGAAGTTTATCTTCATTAAGGAAACTGTTTTGTCCAATCATTTTTCTCCTTAATATATTCTAATTAATTCTTTCCTTTTTTCTTCTATTTTTTCTTTTCTTTTCACTGTGCATTACTAAAAGTCAGTTCAACAAAATGTGAAATCACAGAAGATGAGGAGCAAAGTTACTGAGCATTAAATAAAAGACTGAATTATAGTGCAATTCTGTGAGTTATCTAGGCAATGAATATTATACAAATGTGCTTACATGACAACAATGATCTATATGAAGAGGAGGCTTTTTGTTAAATAAATATTCTAGCTAATGTGATTAAGATCTGTCTTTTAGGTATACAAAATTTTTTTTCAGATATTTTTGAGGAGGAACTATAGACATCGGAGGATTTTTTTTTTTTTTTTTTTTTTTTGCAGGAGGAATCATTTCCTGATTATGTTCTTGTAAAGCATGCTGCAATTTTAAGGGCGCTTAGGTCCTGCTACAGTGTTTCATAAATATGGTATTTTACACAGGCTGTTTTGAATTACTGACCAAGCTTTTTTTTTAAAAAAAAAAAAAAAGATTGAGCTCTGAAGAATAGATGGAAAATTCCTTTTGAGAGCAAAGAATACCTTCATTCTTTTCCTTATGTAGTATAAATCACTTTTGACTGTGAGATGGCAAGTCATTATGAGATATTTGTGAGATCAGATTTACTGTTAGCTCATGAAATAGGTAGTATATTTAATTAATTAACTGTACTATAGAGACTTTTGGGTTTTATTTTCTGGGTGGTTGCATAAAAATGCCATACAATGCTACAATTATTGCTTCTAGTTTTTGTAAGTAAAATATATAAATATTTTTATTTGAATGGTCATTCCTAAACCATCATTATTTTAGAAATCAGATTATGTATATGTGTGTGTGTGTGTGTGTGTGTGTATATCCTGGACTAGTAATCGTGTATTTAGCAATTAGAGAAAGTCTATGCAAAGTACAATAAAATCTTCCTAAAGGCTATTACTGATGCTTTTAGTATTCCAGTTGCCTCTAAGTATTATATAACCAAACCATATATACAACTTATATGTGTGTTATGTATTATTAACATATATAAATTTATTATATACATAATACATTTGAGGCCAAAATGTCATTTTAAAAGATGCTCAAACTTATTTTTCTTCTTATTGCTTCAAAATTTCCATCTTCTATTTCTTCAACTCTGAGTTTAAAGGAAAAAAAATGGGAAATTAACTGAGGTGTGTTCAATTTAGTCATATACCAAAATAATCTTGAAACAGATCTTTGAGTCCCTACTGAAACTCAAGAAAGATGGAAACAAAGAAATAAGTCTATGAATAAGATAAATAATATAGAATATTTTTCACAACTTTATTTAATATTAGAAATTTCTGAAACTATAGGCTTCTGCATTTGAGCTTCTGTTGTCATTTCTTCTCATCTTCCACTTACTGGGAGAACATGTTACCAACTTTGTAAATTTTTTTTGACAGCATACACGTGGGTGAGAGAACTGTTTGTTACCAAATTTCTACCTATCATATTTGTGTGGATAATAGCAAATTTTTCTTTTCATCTAGCTTCTTTTAGACCAATTTAATTTCAAGGGCAGTCTCTTGAATTTCTTGAACAGAATCCTGATAATGCAAAGTAAACATTTTTTTTTTTTCTAAAAAAGCACTTCTTAGAACATTATTTTAGAGCTCACCATCCCTACGGATAATGGTATTGTGAGACATCTAACACCTGGAAACTCAAAAGGTATCTTTTATGCTTCCTATCTGTTTTTGATCTCTGAAGCTCTGGTATCTAACCAAATCTTTCTATTCTTACATATGCATAGTACAAGGGATATGGATGAAAGTCAACATATCAAGCAAAGGGATTATTTTGTTTAACATGATTTTCTTATTTTTCTTTCCATTAGACTTGATGTCACAACAATTTTAATATGCACTGAGAACATGTTATGGTCAGTTTGTACATCTGTACAGAAACTTCTGAAACCTCATGAATATATAGATGATAAAATTTTAAAAATTCATACCCATTGTAATAATCTATTTACAACATTAGTCATTTTGACTTCACCATTAACAGAATTATATAAGTAAGTATCAAATATATTTTAACTATCATGATATATAATATAATGTGATTTAACAAAGTTATTTTCATAACACTGACTTGTGTGAGGTAGCAAGTGGAAATTTCTTCATGTGCATTTTTAATATTGTGAATTGGGCTATTTTATAAAATTAACACCAACCAATAGTGGTTTCTTAATTCCCAAAGCAATTTAACCCCAAATGTGTTGTGTATCTATTGGTCAATTCCATTCAGTTAAGTTCCAGCAGAATCAGGAACATTTTGAGCTTCACTATTTAAGTTGTTTAAATGATCAAATTATATTAATGGGTTGATTATTTCAGTCATTTTTTGATACTCTATGAAAAAGAAAATCATATCTAGTTGCTTTTTGCTCTTTTAAAAA
>NW_012147189.1:9215441-9229088 GCF_000956105.1 Propithecus coquereli | reverse complement strand
TAACAATTTTGATGTACTTTTGATTTCTGGTTAATTCGATTCAAATTTGTAATGATATAGAAGTTGAAACAGATTTTTTTTTTCTTTTTTTTTTTGAGATAGAGTCTTGCTCTGTCACTCGGGCTAGAGTTCAGTGGCATCATCATAGCTCATTGCAACTTCAAACTCCCAGGCTCAAGTGATCCTCCTGCCTCAGCCTCCTGAGTAGCTGGGACTACAGATGTACACCACAACACCTGGCTAATTTTTCTATTTTTAGTAGATATGGGTCTCACTCTTGCTCAGGCTAGTCTGGAACTCCTGAGCTCAAGCAATCCTCCCACCTCATCCTCCCAGAGTGCTAGGTTTACATGTGTGACCCACTGTACCCGGCCTTGAAATAGATCTTATAATAAAACATCAATACCATTTTGTTTAAATCCTCCTCTAAAATTATCACTTTTATCTTGAAAGACTAAATAATTGTATAGTTTTTGTTTCTTGATAGTAAAAAATTCACATATTTCTATTTCTTAGGATAAATAGGTAAAGTGTTCCTTTTTATAACATTCCAGTAAGAGGATATATAAATTTTGATTTTCAGTGAATTTGAGACTTTTGTGTTAGATATTCTGAGAATAATTAACAGCCTTGATTTCAATTTTCCTATAATTTTCACCTACTCTGACTTTCAATAAACCCATTGTTTACAGATTGTTCCTTCTAGCAACCCAAGTTAAAAACTACTTTTAGAAAACTACTTTCAGAAAGGGGAAAAAACAGTGAGATAAATCACCATACGGTTGAGATTATATACATAGTGGTTCATAATCATAAAAAGCTCAAGTCTGAAGCCTGTAATAAATCCTAGGAAACTAAACTGATTTACCATAGATGAAAAAATTGCTATGCTCTCAGTTCAATGGGTCATTTCATCTAAGAGGAAGGACCTGTGAAAATCAGGAACAAAGTTGATAAATTTCATGGATTGGTCATGGTGAGCAATATTGAATTTCATGCTTTGTCACAGATGAATTGAAAAATTTTAACCCCCCAATGCATTTGTAAAACAAATAAATTATTATCAAAGATTGCATATTTTAATAATAATAATGTAGCATACATTCATTATTGTTAACCTATGGCCTTTTGATACATTTTTTAACAACTATGCAAGTACTCAAATCTCTGTGATTTGTGCATTAGATATTGCACTGTAACCTCAATCAGCAAATTTAAATTGCTAATTTTAACCAGGATTACAGAACATTTTACACCAAGCACTGCCTCTGGTTTTTCTTAATATAAAACATAGATAGCTATAATGATTTGAAACGTGAACAAAAGTCTGGGCCCACTTTAATTCTTTCTTAATATTTCTCAGTTCAAAAAAATTTCACAAATTTTATCAATTCATGTTGATTTAAATTTTATGATTTTTTCCTGGACTGTAAATCTAATCTTTGAAATACATTTTTTCCTATTGACAAAGGAAATCTACAGGGCAGCATGTTTTTCACCAACTAGGGAGGAATATATGTGTTACAAGAATGCTATTACTGACTTACTGAGCTTCTTTTTACAGCCAGGATATGAAGTTGTCATAGTATTAGTATTTTAGAAAAAAATTGTTTCTCTATCTCACATTAAAATATTAAACCATATAGTTTGAGAAATTGGTGAAAAGTAACAATCAGATATTTATACTATTGAAGTTTTATAAATCGTACCTGACATTTGTCACTCTGCGTGATATGCCCTTTTAAAAGGTGACTGCCTTTATTTCAAGTAGTTCTGACAGATAAACTGAATGCATTTTTCTTTGTAAGCTTAGTGTAGGACCACCAAATCCCAGGGCAGGCATATATGATTTTAAAGTCTTTTCAGGAAGAATGAAACCTGTTTGCAAAAATGTGTATTCTTTTTTAACTTGCCTTTGTAGATTTCTGTTAGAATGTTGCAAAAGGAATACTTTAGG
The DNA here is from genome assembly GCF_000956105.1 of Propithecus coquereli. NCBI lineage: Eukaryota > Metazoa > Chordata > Mammalia > Primates > Indriidae > Propithecus > Propithecus coquereli. Next base: position 9,227,131 of record NW_012147189.1, on the reverse strand, counting down.
TTTGTTCTCCAGGGAAAGAAAGCTGCTGAAACATAAAATATTCATCATGTACTTTCCAAAATGTTTATCACTTATAGGTCCTTTTGTAAAGGCGGTAAAACTGTACATTCAGAAACATATTCACATGCATGTTCATACACATACCCACACAAAAGTTTCATATGTTGCATTTTGTGTGCCTAGACTATTAGTTTTTGTTTGTGTATAGCAAGTTAAAAATTATTTGCTGGAATCTTGGGTAAAAGCAATTTAATTTTAATTCAACAAATATGGTTGCCTCCCTAGCCCCTATCTTAAAGCGCTAGGGATACAACCTAATATCTACCCACAAGCAATTTAAGAAAGTCTGATAAAATTTTTAATGTTAAAATTAAATAATAAATTTATATATAGCCAGATGTTTTGATGTGTTATATCAAAACTCCTAAAAATAGAAACTTTGTGAAAGTTGACTGTTCCTAAAATTTAATAAGATGGAAGAATGGGATTTCAGTACAAGTGCCAACATAGCAAGCAAAGGTGGGGGTCATCAGAAAAAAGCCAGAATGTTGATTACTAAGCCAAGGAATAACAGATTTATCTTGAGGTACACTTGGTGTCACTTATGAAGCTTTTGAATCACAAAATTCCAAGGTATTCCAGTGATGTGTCTATAGTTGTATTTCAAACTGTTATATCTTTTGAGGTTATGGTCTTACCTGTTTTTTGTTTGTTTGTGAATATATTGAACTAAAACATCGATACCTCAAGAGTGGCTGGCACACTTTGGAAAACAGTTAGGCAGTTCCTCAAAATGTTAAGCATAGAGTATGCTTATGTAAATTGTTGAGAATATGGTCATGTGACCCAGCAATGAAAACACATGTCCACACAAATATTTGTATAGGAATGTTCATAGCAGCATTTTTCATAATAACACAAAGTGGAAGCAACCCAAATGTACATCAACTGGAGAATGGGTAAAGAAAATGTGTCATATACATACAGTGGAATATTATTTAGCAGTTGTAGCAAGTACTGCCATGTGCTACGATAGGGATGAACCCTCAAAAACATTATGCTAAGTGAAAAAAGCTATACACAAGAGTCCACGTATTATTTTATTCCATTTATAAGAAATGTCCAGAATAGGGAAATCCATAGAGACAGAAAGTAGGTCAGTGGTTGCCAGGGGCTGAGGGGAGGGAGAAATAGGGAGGGACTGCTAATGGGTACAAGGTTTCATTGGAGGATAAAATGTTCTAAAATTAACTAGTGACAAAGGTTACACAACTCTGTGAATATAGTAGAAACCACTTGTATGCTTTAAATGGGTAAATTTTGTGGTATGTGAATTTTATAAAACATTAAAAATGAATATAGACTGAATGGAAATAAAATCAAAATATTTAAAATGTAAAAAAAAAAAGTGTCTGGCAGAATGCAAAATGATCCAGAACGTAAAGTATCTTGTCTCAGCCATTTTGTTTAAATTCAATGATTCCCTTTGTCCACCTTCTTCTATTTTTAAGGGGAAATCTCTTTTAAAAAAAAAATACAAAATTAAGCAGCGTATGTGCGGTCCTAATAAGATCAAACACTGCAAAAGAACCAGTCATTAACTTTGGAGAAGCCTGTGCCCTGACTCTCACTGTCCGGCTGCTGCTGTACCCTGGGTCCAGTCTTGTTCTTTCTCTCTACCATATGTCCTGTTCTCAACCTGCCCTTTGGCTGTGCACCACCCACGATGGCTCTTCACAGATGGTCCTTTCAACTAAGCAAGTTCTGACAATATCTTCCTTTCATTCATTCTTTTTTTTTTTTTAAACTATGTACCTACTATGGGCCAAGCATTGTGTTGATCATTTTCTAACTTCAAAGAGTTATTTTCATCATGAGAAATTCAAGCCAGGGGGCAGGAAAAATGTGGGGAGCCACATTTTCCTCCAAATGTATTACCTTGATCTCTCTTAGTGACATTTAGGCAACTTCTTACAGCCTCAGGGGTAATGCTTGTTTTTGAAAGCAAAGCAGTGACTTATAAATTCTGTTTAAAATCTTGAATTTTGTTATTTCTACATATTCATAGTTAGTTGTCTATGATTTTAGAAAGGCTAAACGTGTCCTCAGTTATCCCAAGATTTCCAGTGAGGTCTCAATAGTTGCGTTTCACACTAACTCTGCTTTTTCTAAGGCTGTGGTCTTCTCTTGGTATTTTTATTTATTGAGTACTTCCAATGGCCCAGGCACCGTGGTAGGCATAGATGATGCGAGAAGTCTGACCTGACCACTCCACCCCCATAAAGCTTACATCTTTGGGATACCTTAATTCCACCATGGAGGCTTAGCCCATTAGCATCCTATTATAAGACCCAATTCTCCTGGGAGGGTAACCAAAAGCTGGGTGGCACAAAAGAAGCATAAAACCCAGCTGATTTTTTTTACCTTATCAATTGTTCTCACTTTTGATGTGCATTGGGTCTATCTCATTCTAACAACTGGCTACAGAAGCCCAAGGAGCCAACCAGTTTTGTTAAAGAACAAAGGAAGGAGGGCAGCATAAGTGTAGATCAGAAAACCAGGAGAAAATAAATTTAGGACAGAGTGCTGGCATGGTCAGCCCTGTGGCAGTGTGATGCTAAAGCCAGGGAAGGAGCATGAGCTCGTTGATGAAAGGGCAAAGGCAAGGAATTTTCCCAAATTGACTTTTTTCCCCTTAAGCAAAGCCATCTTTACAGTCTGTTAATTTGGGAATGTGAAGAAATGTATTCGGCTTCAACCTATAGACAATCATTTATTTTTAAAGGAGTATCTAAATTTGCTTGATATAGTAAATTCTTTTATGTCTTGTGGAAAATATTATTCTATGGCTCATATGATTGTATTTTACTCTCCACTATGAATTATTTAGAGCATCCTCCCTTTTAACTGTATACCAAAACATCATTAGAGGTTATCTAATAGCTAGCTCATCATTTCATTCTCCCATTGAGGCTTGTGGGCCAATTTTCACCCTGTTATACTCTCCAGAATAATGGAACTAATTTGGGATCTTGCTGTGGAATTAAATGCTCACACAGATCCCACTGCCTTTGAGACCATAAACATCTGCCATAGTACCTCTCATAGCCAAATAACCCTCACTATAACTGGTATGACTGAGAGACTGTCAGTAGAATAAAAGAGTTTAGGTACTGGCAGAAGTGTTCTGGTAAATACTGTATTGCCAGTGGCTTGTAGTCTAAGAAATTTTGGCACCAAATAGCCATTCCATTATTATTAGATCCTGCATTATTTTTTCTAGTCTTGAGGATCAAACTGTAGCTAGGCAACCATTTAGACTATTAGAAATTTCATGTCAGCTTTGAAATAAGCAGAGACCTTCCTAAGAACTATTTGCAACTATTGTCATCATATTGACATCATATGTATGTTGAGCTCTTATTGTCTGTGAGGCACTTTGCTAAGTTTTTTATATAATTACTTCACTTAATCTTCATGCTGACCTTGTGAAGTGATTATTATTTTAATCCATATTTTACAAATGAGAAAACTGAGGCTAAATAAATTGCCAGACAGCATTATCTATCTAATAACAGCACAGCCCAGATACAAACCAGGCTGTCTGGCTCTGGTGCTCCTGCAGGCATCCATACACTGCCTCTCAATAACCATCAGCGACCTTATCCTTGGGATATGGAGCAAATAAAAAAAAAAAGCAAATGTAAAAAGATTGGAGATAGAGTTAAGTCCTATGAAGAAATAAAGCAAAATAAGGGCATAGAGAAGGGAGGGGTGGTGAAAGGGATGTATTTCAGACACGTAGTCAGGGAAGACATTGTGGAGAAGGTTCTGAGGTAGAGGGCATTCCAGGTACGGTATTCATTCTTGGAGAAATGAGGTAGCCCCCAGATAACTGGACAAATGGGGATTTATACTCAAAGAAGTAGGTGGAAAAGTAGGCATAGGCTCTGCTACTATATCTCTTTGTCCACATCCTCCAGTCTCTCCTGCTCGCCCATGAAGCCCTCCATGTCTGTCCCATCCTCTTCCCCCAGGCTTTCTCTTTTTTGAGACTGCCTTTCTCTCCAAACTCCTTGCTGCATCTACTAATCACATTACACCAGCACCTTCCTCTTCCTGACTCCCTTGCTGTCGCACGTCCCTCCCCCATAACCTCCCTTTCTTGACCTCTCTATCCAGACGCTGGTACACTGCTGGAGATTATCATTCGACTCTCCTTTTGCACCTTTTGAAAATCTCCCTATTCATCCAATCTCTAGGCAGCTTCTTCTTCTATCCTTCTTCACTTTGGTCAACCCCCTGACCTTGCCCCATCGCATTGTTAGCAGATGGCCTCGAGCCTCTACTTCTCTGTGAAAATCCAGACCATCATGAATGCACTTGAACTTCTCATCTCCATTCTTAATAGCTCTTTTGGTCCCTACTCACCTCCACATCCTTTGATTGGTCTCTGATCTATGCTTCCCTTTTCCCAACTAAAGCAAATATTTTCACCTGACCTCTTGATCACATTTACCTCCTACTCCATGGCATTTTCTATCTCCTGGCTCCTTCCTCCAAGCATCTGTATTAAAAATTACCCCTCCTTTACTATTGGGTTTCTTTCCTAAAACAGTTTGCACTCATTGTTTCCACGTTTATACCTACCATTCACTCAATGCACTGCAATTTGACTTCTACTCTCTTGCAGGGGTGGGAAACCTGCGGCCTTGGGGCCATAAGTGGCCTTCCGGATCCTTGAGTGCGGCCTTTTGACTGAATCAAAATTACAGATTCGGTCAAGGAGCTGCAGTTGGGTAACTGGAGGGCCACATGTGGCCTTGAGGCTGTAGGTTCCACAGCCCTGAATGGATTCTCTTTCTCTTACCCTCTTTGCAGCTTTTAATACGATTGGCCATTTTCTCTTCTCTTGGCTTCCCACACATCACCTTCTCCTATCTCTTTGCCTACTTTGATTATCCCTTATTGGTTTCATTTGAGTGTTTCTTTTTCTCACCCCTTCCCTTAAATGTTGGTGTTTTCCAGAATTTTGTCCTTGACCATTTTTTTCATCTTATACTTTGTTTGGGTGAATTCATTCATTCCTATGGCTTCACCATTACGCTGATGACTTTCACATTGGTATCTTCAAACCAGATATCACTTGTATGTACTAGATCAGTAAATCTAAATTCTTATTGTGTGTCTCTCTTTGGATGTACTTCAAATATCTGCAGCCCCTTCAACATACTTAAAACTAAATAAAATACCTGCAATTCATCCTAGGATTTTCCCTTTTCCTTAACTTTCTGCTTCTATCTTCCCCTTCATGCCATCACCAAGTCCCTGTCATGAGAAGATGAATATTGTTAGTTCTGTTAATTTAACATTTTTTATATTTGTCATCTACTTATATCCTCTTCTGACTGGTCTACTGCAATGTCATTTTCATTGTCTCCCTTCTTCCTCCCTTCATCTCCTCCAATCTGTTCTCCTTACTACTGCCAAAGTGATTTTTATAAGATATAAAATTTCTGGTATTATTTGCATGCTATAAACTCTTCAGTGATCCCTTATTGCTGCTACAAAGTCTAGACTCCTTAGAAAACCATATCTGGCCTAGCTTCTGCCTGCCTTTCTAGCTCACAGTGGAATGCAAGGAGTGGAAATAATATAGCCTGACTTTGAAGGCTATTTAAGGAATTTTTGTTTTGATCTAGAATTTAGTGAGAAAAAAAATGGCTTTCAATGAAGAAATGATATATTAAAAGTCCAAAAATGTTCCAAGTATATTTATTTAGATAATGCTTGGCCCAGCAAGACAACCAGGGGAGAGAAGGGTCAAATTTGGAAAGTGTGAGGATACAAGAAGCAAGATGTGGAGTGAAAAGATAGGGATGGGTTTTCAAAATCAAATTCTGTTCAACATATCATTTAGTATCAGAAGACACTATTTCCTGTGTACTATATGTAAAGAGATATAGTGCCACTTCAAACAATTCCATTTCTAAAATGTTCCCCGTCATCACTTTGAACTCTATGTAGGCAAATATAGTCTCCTGTTATAAAATTTTTATTAGCTAAACTATCTGCTAAAGAATTTATGTAACAAATCCTTCTTAATGTCAAGGTTTAGAGTTGATTTGATCTAACCTAGAAAAACATTACGGCCACTTGCCAAAGACGGTTGTAGATCAGGTATTCTAGCCAAATTGTTCTAATTTTGAAATCATAATCATATATTCACAATTAAGTTCTTCTTTACAAGTCCTCTTTAGACCTTTAGGAGCATACCAAATTAATTTTAACATCTCACTTACTGTTTAGTATTTATAAATCACTTTAAAGATTAAAAAGAGGTACCTTCAGCCAAACATTTTTGCATTAGTGAAGCAGATATGACAAAATATTGGCATTTATTGGATCCAAGTTGAGGAGGATATAATGGGATATCTAAACACTACTTATGGGGATATAAGTATTAATAGTATTCATTGTACATTCTTTATGCATTTATCATTGATGAATTTTATAATGTGAGATTTAAAAAAATAAATGATAATGGTATTGTTACACTTTCCCCAAGTGTAAAGATTGTTATATGGAGGCTCATAAAGATCCTAAGTCTTAGCTCATGGTTTTTCGTGGCTATACTGACTTGCCTACCTGGCCCCCGAGTCACCTATTAACATTAATTTCAAATGGATGAAGTGGATGCAATGTCCTTTCTAGCACAATATCATTTGTGTAAAAATCATTAACTGAGGCTCAGTGCAGTGGCTCATGCTTGTAATCCTAGCACTCTGAGAGGCCGAAGCGGGAGGATTGCTTGAGGCCAGGAGTTTGAGGCCACCCTAAGCAAGAACAAGACCCCATCTCTACCAAAAATAGAAAAAAATCGGCTGAGCATTATGGTGTACACCTGCAGTCCTGGCTCCTCAGGAGGCTGAGACAGGAAGATTACTCGAGCCCAGGAGTTTGAGGTTGCAGTGAGCTATGATGACACCACTGCACTCTACCAGGGTTGACACAGTGAGACTCTGTGTCAAAAAAAAAAAAAAAAAAATCTTTAACTGAATACTAAACAAAAATAAAAAATTATTTCTGTGGTCTTCATATTTGATGTTTCCTGTATATTCTGAAATAATTATTTGTTTCCCTAGGACTTTTCAGCATGGCATGGAAAAATCTGCTGCAGATTCCTTAAAATCATGTTTTAAGCAACCATTACACTGGATTTCTTGCATATCACATTTCTACCCTACTTTACTCAGGTGAGTAAATGCCTCTAAATGCCATACTATCTATAATTCTATGATTCTTTTCAAAGTTTAATAGAAACTTTTATCTGTGAATGTAAATGCATCTTACAAAAAGAACTTACAACTTATTCACAATAGGCAGATAAGTAAAGAGTATTATTTCTCTTTTTTAAGCTCAAGAATTTAAGGCACAGGTCTCATAATCATTCTATTGGCTTAGAACTTTAGTGATGTAATGGAAAACTGTAAATTTTAAAAATTTAGTTCTGTTTTAAAACACATTCTTCTTGATCTATGACTGGAGATTTGACAGTTCTTCGGCCAATTATCAAACACAGACAGCAAAATTGGATAATTCACGTAACTAATTCAGAGCCTTAGGTAGAAGCTGGGAGAGAAATAACTTTTAAAATTATGAATAGGATCTTTCACTTATATTATTTAATTAGCAGTGTTTAAAAAGAAGAAAAATCATTTAAAGTATGAAATGTACTTCCAGAGTAATCTGATGACATTTTGTGGCATTATATGGAGTGGCAGTTTGATTCTTTGCTAAATATATCATTGGAAAATACCTTTCCTTGGTATCTGAGAATAAAAATATCATGTATAGCTAAAGGAGGTATAGTTAATCCCCATACATTCTTGGTTCATCATAGAAATACACTATCAGCCATTTCACCATCTAAGTGACTGACTGTATCACTCTCTTGAGGAACAAAAGTGCCGCCCATAAATAGAGAGTATGGAAACCTCATACACAAAATCTCTATAGACACAACAATCACATACTCCTTGCCTACTGTGTGCCTATCCCCATATGGGTAATGAAGAATCCAAAATTAATAAGACATAGACCCCTTCAAGGACCTCAATATGTTATTACTACACTTACATATAAAACTTTGTCAGCATCTCTGATTAATTCCTTATGATTGATTCCTAGAAATGGAATACTCTCAATACACTGTCATCTTGCATATAAATATATTTTATACCATTAGACGTTAAATAGCCAACTCTTTAACGTTCATTATTGAACAAATAACAAATTAAACAACTGGATCTCTCATAGCATGAGTTAAGCAAACTGTATCATTCACTTAGGATAATGGCCTCTAGTTCCATCCAAGTTGCTGCAAAAGACATTATTTAATTCCTCTTTATGGCTAGTTAGTATTCCATGGTGTGTGTGTGTGTGTATGTGTGTGTGTGCTACTTTTAGTTTTTTGAGGAATCTCCATACTGTTCCATAGAGGTTGTACTAGTTTACATTCACACCAGCAGTATATGAGCATTCCCTTTTCACCACATCTGTGTTAACATCTATTCTTCTTTGACTTATTAATAATGGCCATTCTGACAGGGGTAAGGAGGTATCTTGCTGTGGTTTTAATTTACATTGCCCTGATGATTATTGATGTTGAGCATTTTTTCATGTGTTTGTTCACCATTTGTACATCTTCTTTTGGAAAAAAATCTGTTCATGAATTTTGCCCATTTTTGGTGGGGTTATTTGTTTTTTTCTTGCTGATTTGTTTGAGCTCTTTATAGATTATGGACATTAGTCCTTTGTCAGATGCTTTAACTGATTTTTATTGCCTGCCTATTTTGTATCTGGAACCATTGGAGTTATCCCCCTTTAGGCATAGCTCTGTAAGACTTCTGCCTCCAGGCCTGCTCAGTTCAACTCCACTAGAGGCATGGGAAATCAGCATAAAAATGGATTTGTCTTTCAAATAGCTAATTCTTATATTTAGCTTTTTTTCTCCTTTCTATATCTAAAGCAAGTGAAAATGCAACAAGAAATTTCTTTCTTTCTGCTTCTATTTAGTAATCAATCTCCACTATTATCCTAACACAAATATTAGAACATGGGATAACTATTTAGCCCATAGTGCAAATGCAATTTGATGCATGCTTTCTGGAGGGCAGTTTAGTATAATAATATGTATCAAAAACTTAAAAATATTTTTGCTCCTTTGTCTAGAAATTCCATTTATAGGAATCAACTATAAGGAATTAATCAGAGTATTAGATAAATCAGTTACGGGATAACCATATGATAGACTACTGTGGAGTCATTAAAAGGGTGGATTTTGAAAAATATTTAATGACATAGGGAAATAATTATAATTTATAGTTAGTGGGAAAATACAGGTTAGTAATTATGAAATCATCAAAGTCAGCCCAATTTTTAGACGGGTGTGTAGACACAGTGCCAAGTGCTTCACATGATTATCTCCTTTAAACCTCACACCGGTTCTGGAGATAAGTACTCATGTGCTTCTTTTATGGAAAGCAAAGCGCTGTGTAGGTAGCAACTTTCTGGAGAGAACAAAACTGGAAGGCCAGGCTCTGAAGCCAGGCCTGTTCCATTCTGAAGCTCAAGCTCTTGACAACTATACCTCCACCTTTCAAAGGGAAAGCAGTTCAGGGTGATTTTAACAGGTGTGCATGAAAAATCATTCCCTGCACAAATAAAATTTTCAGTTATTCATTATGTAAAGTTTCTTTTTATGGTTTAACTTTTCAGGGCCTCTGATATGCTGGTGTGTAATGTTTATCCCTGCTATGGTTTGAATGTGTCCCCCAAAGTTCATGTGTTGTAAACTTAATCCCCAAGGCAACAGTGTAGGGAGGTGAGGTCTAATGGACCTATGTCATGTGGGCTCTACCCTCATGAATGGATTAATGTCACTATAAAATTGGCTTGTGGGAATAGGTCCACCTTCTCTTGTCCTTCCAACTTCTGCCATGTGAGGATGCAGCAAGAAGGCCCTCACCAGATACTGGCACCTTGATCTTGGACTTACAGCTTCTAGAACTGTTGAGAAATAAATTTTTGTTCTTTATAAATTACCCAGTCTGTGTTATTTTGTTATAGCAGCACAAAATAGACTAAGACAGTCTCCAAGGGAGGGACCTAGTATGCAGATTCTCCAAACTTGCTGGATAAGAGAACTCTTTTTTCCCAGGGAATGAACAGTTATTGGAAGGTGGGACATAATTCGGAGGTGCTTAACTATGCTATACTACCATATATAGAGTATAAAAAAAGTGTGTACAGAAAACAAATATTGAAAAGATGTTTACTGGAGGGTTTATAGTTTTATCTCTGGGTGGTTTGCAAGTGATTGCAAAGTGATTTTAATTTTCACTCGTATAGTTGTTTATATTTTCCAAATTCTCTATAATTTAACTTTAAAATAAAAAACTTTTAAAAAAAGTTTCTTAGGTTGTTTTTTTGTTTACATGGCTTAATCTGTAAAGATGATTTCTAGCTCTGCACCTCTAGCTCTGAGTGCTTACCTGTATCCCAAAACTATATGTCCAGCTATTCATATTTCTTGAAAGACCCACTGTATTACTGGAAACCCAATACGATGTCCTCAACTGCTCCTTCCTTCTCCTCTTCCCTCATCCCCCACACAGGGAGCCTTTTCTTTTAGGAGCGACATCATTCTTAAATGCCTCCAGAATAGAATCTTGATCATGATTTCCATGTTAAGCTTTTTCTTCCTCTATTCTTAGTCTATTATCATGTTCAGTTGATTCTTCCTCCAAAGTTCTCTTAGAACCACCCCTTCTCTCCACCCTATTATAACAACCTTAGTCCATCTTACTACTATTTAACGTGTTTAAAATACTGTTTTCATTATGTCTCTCTCCTGTTCATAAACCCATAGTAGCTTCTGCTTCACCCACACTGTCTCTCCTGGCTTATTTCCTAGAGTACCCAACAGTTTTTTCTGCTCCAGTTAAGTCAGTCTCTGCATGTGTCTTTAAGACTCAGTTATTTCATATTTCTTAATTTTCAGTTTGTTGTTTATTCTTGGCTTCAGGCCTTTATTTATGTAGTTTTATCTCTTAGAACACCTTTGGTTCTCTACTGTGCCTTTCTCAATTCTCCAGGCAAGGTATGGTATGAGCATCCCCCCACTGCCACCACAAAGTGTCGTATTTTCTGACAATTATTCTTTACTAGGCCCATACAATCTGCTTAGAAAGATCTGACCCATGTGATTTATGATCCAAAGTGCTCAGAGCAGTGGTACAATCAGAGGAACCCAGGGCAGCAATAAAAGTACTTTCAAAATTGAGTTATTGATTTGCATTTGTTAGACATTGCAATGGGGATTCCTAGGCCACCATCATATGACCTTAAAAATGTCACCTTTCCCTCTGTTTCCCTTACCTGTATCAGCTGTCTCTGTGAGTGTTCCACCCCCAAGTTATCCTTCAAAACTTGATTTTTCACCTTAGCAACTAAAATGAACTATTCAGGGAAATACAGGGGTTGGATGATGATAAACTAAAACTATATTAGAGAAGGGAAGGCTGAGAGGAGAAGTGACTGAAATAGTTAATATTATAGAGGATCTTAACAGTTTATTAATCTATTGGCTTACTTCTTTATACCTATACATTGTTTCAGAAACAATT
>NW_012147189.1:9201532-9203871 GCF_000956105.1 Propithecus coquereli | reverse complement strand
GTATCGTGAAGAGTGCTCATGCAACTTATAAATGAGCAAGCTGTGGCTTACAGCCATATCCATTGGGACATGGAAAAGTAATCATGAGAAAATTATGAACGGAAATTGAGGAGTAATAGAAGACCATACTTCTCTTAGACTTTCTTTTATTCCCTGTAAATGCTATTTCAGAAAATGGTAAGTAATGTTATGTCAGTATAATATACCCTATTGTGCTCCTGCTTCATCTGTGAAAATTCTCCTAACTATTTTCACATACCCCATGTGCGTTTCTCCTATTCTGTACCACGTGAAGCCAGATTCATCTTATTCATTACTAGTTTCACTACGGGTTTCCCAAACCAAAATATTTTTTCTCTAGTTCCCTATCACCTGCAGGAACAAATCCAGGCCCTCCGGCCATTCAAATATGACCTCAGATTAGTTTTCTAACCTTTTCCCCACTATTAACTTGCATGGACCACCTACCCACGCCCATTTCAGTCATTGTCCCCAAAGCCCCATGCATGTGCTCCCTCCACACCAAGGCTCACTGTTTTTCCTGCTTAAAAGATCCTCTGTAGGTAACTCAGCCCTCACTAGTCTGTAAGGGTCAGTTGATGTTCCGGATCTTTGAATGCTCTAGCTCACACTGATCTCTTCTTCCCCTGATTCACAGCGTCTGTCGTCTTGGCTACTTGATTTGCCCTTAGCATGCTCTGCCTTCTATTGTTATTATAGTATATTCGCGTGTGAGTCAGACGACTGTCACCAGGCCCTACCAGCCTGTTGGTATACAAATGAGAGGTTCGTAGCATTCCCTTGTCCAAATCGCTCTAGTCATTTCTGGTAATTTTTGGCTTCTCACATCTGCTCCTTTTTCTTCTTTCCCATCTGCCTTAACGTTTGCTTCCCAAAAGCCACTTAGGGGAGATGCCTCTTGGGAGAAGGTTGCTTCTCCCCTGGTGCTCTCAAATCATGAAACCATGTGGTGCCAAAGCTCACTGCAACTCCTCAGGCCTCACTGTGTTCCAAGCAGAAGGGCAGAGATTGCCCCCTCCCAAGCCCTGAATCCGATTGTATTCCCTTAGCCCCCTAAGCAGTACTGTTTGGGCCTCAAATCTCACAAAGTTCACCTGAAAGCAATTGCTGTTGTTTCAGACTGTAACTCCACTCTCCTAAAAAGAAAACTGGCACTAGGGAAACTACTTCCTCAGCTAAATCAATATTTGTTATTTGCTTACTAGGAATCAGGCACTATGCTAAGCACTTTACATTTGTTATCTAATTTGATTCTTCCTATTACCCGGTAAAGTATATACTACTGTTATCCTCATGTTAAAAATAAGGCCATTGGAGTTTAAGATAAATAGTACGTACCCAGAGAAGCACACAGCTGATAAATAGTGAGTAGACCTGAATTCTGAACCAAACCAGAGCATTAAGTCCCTGCCCTGATAGTTGTACGCAAATACTCACACAAATTAAACCCCGATATGGAGTAGTGGTGGCATTGGGAAGAACTGCTATCTGTCCACTCTCAGGTTGGATCAACCAGGACATCCTGATGCACATGCATTTCACATCTTTCTAGCTAGGTTGGTAGTCATGCCCATATTGTAGATTTTTATATTCCTCCTCATACTTGCATAGTGCTTTTTACATAAAGCATCTAGTAAATAGTGCTCGGCCAATCGGTTACCAGTTGGGATATAAAATATAGAGCTTCCCTTAAACATTATTATTTGAGATTTCAGGCAAGGTGGCTACATGACATAGATAATATCTGACACAGCTGGTCGAGTTACTCTGGTATAATCATTGAGACTCAGGGGCCTGATACCATAAGAGAAATTGTCTCCTATTGATAGAGTTATGTAAAACAGCCTGGAAAATCAATTGAGATAAAAAATTTTTACTGTTTTGATATAGCACTAAGTACAGGAAGAGCAATGGTAGTTATGACTGTGTAACCATGTTTTTTTACAAATTCACTTACCATATTTACTTAAAAATAATGTTCACCTTCTGGTATGTATAACCTGATGTTGGTTTTAAGAGATGTAGAGTTATCAAAAGTACCATATTGTATCACCTTTAGTTGTGGTTCCTATGGAGTTCAACAGTGTTCATCATTTTTTACGAAGGCTATTAGGTTACGTGGCTGCTCTGGTATTGTCTTGTATTGAAGTTTACTAATGATTTCAAATACCATAAGGATGAAGTGGCAGAATTTACTAATCAATTGATTGACTTACTTATTAAGCTCCAGTAGAATTCTTGTCACTTCAAGTTGGAAACAATATACTCATTGAATCTTATTAATTATACTAAGATGGAAATTATTATGCACATAAAAC
>NW_012147189.1:9199434-9201482 GCF_000956105.1 Propithecus coquereli | reverse complement strand
TACATATCATTTATATACTTCTGGTTAAAATGACAATGAAAATATTTTGGGTTTTTTTCCTCCTCAACTTTTTTCTCAGGTATTGAAATTATTAATATCATCTTAAAGAAAGATGACAAAATTTCTTCAAATATTTGTCTTTACTTCTTTTCCTAGAAAGATTTCGAAGGATAAATTATGGAAAATGAAGAGTAATACAGTAATATGAAGACCTCCCCTCTGCTTTTGTTTTCCCACATTAGGGCATTTACCTTCAGTTTCTCTTTAGTTATGTCCTCGCCTTTGTTCTCGGAATCATGTAACTTATGGTCTCTGGTATAAATTTGGCCCAGTAACCCATGCCAGGAATCATCTGGTCGAAATGAATCCCTAGGTACTTTGAATAACATGGCTCCAATTTGGGAATCAGCCCTGAGACCACAAACCTGATTTTGGGTCAAAAACATGGTATCCTCAATCAGAAGGTTGAGTTGAGCCAAACATCCTCAATGCTAGAAAATACAGCTCAGCCTCCAAACATCAATCAGGTTGAATGGGGAAAAAACATGAAGTAATGGAACGAGCATGGGTTTTGAAGTCGGAGAGACGGGTTCAAAGTCCAGCAGCCACATTTATTAGGTTTAATGACCTTGGATTAGTTTCTCAATATTCCTGAAACAAGGATTAAGTAAGATGAATGCTAAGTACCTTCATGCATGTCCTATTTTGGATTTCTCCAAGAAGCAGACCCTGTGGCATGGATTCAAGTGAAAGTCATTTATTTTCTAGGTGGGGCAAACACTGGAAGGGAAGTGGGTAAGCGAAACAAAGAAAGGAAGATAACAAATAAAGATGTGTGTAATCAAGCCAACTACTCTAGGGACTGGGACTTAAACCTTCTGGGGAAATTCTGAGAACCAGTGTAAAATATACATTTCAGAATCATCCCACCAAAGGAGCAAAGACACTGAGGTATTCATACACAAACTCTCATCGGTCATTGGTTGAGTGCTGCTCTGGGGATATTAATTCCTGGTACTTACAGCCTGTCTTGCTGAAAGGTAGAGGAATGCAGTCTCTAACAGATGTAAATAAGACAAGTGTGAGCTGAGAGGTAAGGACAAGAGGATGTGGGATCATTGACAACATCTGCTATGGTCTACCCCTTGCACCGCAGAGATCTGCTCATTCTCCATGTTAAGTTCTCGAAGGTGATGGCTGATCACAATTTATTTAGTTTTTTTTTTTTAAGTTTAATTATAGTAGAGTTAGTGGGACAAGGTAGAACATCCCCTACCACAGTTATTCCTGAATCTGGAAGTGATATTCATCATTACATTCTTCTACCACCTATTCCATCTTCCCCTCATCATTGGCCATCATATCTGCTGATCTATGTTACTTGCCCAGTGGAGTCACTCAAGATGTTGAACCTCTAGATACCATTCCCTTATCAGACTGTGGTTGGTGCAGTCTCCTGTGTAGTTATTATCAGTCGTGAAAGCATCAAGAGATGCCTTGGTGAATCCCTTGCATTAAAGATACTCCTCCTACCAGCCATAGGGACTCATGCTTGTAATCCAAGCACTTTGGGAGGCCAGCCTGGGAGGATCACTTGAAGCCAGGAGTTCAAGACCAGCTTTGGCAACACAGAGAGACCCTATCTCTACAAAAAAATGAAAAAACTTCACTGGGCATGGTGACACATACCTGTAGTGCCAGCTACTCAGGAGACTGAGACAGGAGGATCGCTTGAGCCCAGGAGTTCAAAGCTGCCATGAGCTGTGATTATACCACTGCACTGCAGCCTGGGCAACAGAGCAAGACACTGTCTCCAAAAAAAAAGGAAAAGAAAAAATAAAGATACTCCTCCCCACTTTCCTTATGCAGTAGTTACGCAACAGCAACCCTAGCGCCTCATGACAATTAAGGTTAATCACCCTTGCCAGTATAGCACCTCCTTTCTTTGCCTGATAGAATGCTGGCATGGGGAGCCAAAAATGGCCAGATGGCAGCTATAACTTTAGGTTTAGGGGAATCCTAAATGGTCCCCTGTAGAGGTGTACAGA
>NW_012147189.1:9195725-9198507 GCF_000956105.1 Propithecus coquereli | reverse complement strand
CTTGGGATATAGAGGTTCTCCATGATCTGGCTCCTGTCTCCTTCTTCAAAATCACTCAAAGATCCCCCTTTCTTTCTATACTCCAGCCAAACTGGATCTTTCAGTTCATTAAGTGCATCCTTAAACCAGCACTCAAGTCAAGCATAATATATAGGTAGGAAATGTTCCAAAACCAAGCCAATTTTAGTATAGAACTTATTACCAACTAGCTACTTTCATCTGTTGAATCCCAAGGGAGCTTCTAGAAGCCAGCACGTGGGGTTTAGGGTGGAAGTAGGGACAACCATTCTGAGGATCTGCTTTAGTTTCAGTCCAAAAGGCTCACCTAGTGCATTCTTCCTTTGGCACCATATCTGGAACTAGTACAAAAGCCAGACCAATCTGGGGAAATAATTCAGAACTCCTGGAATACCCAGAACTGGTAGATCTGATTCCTCTAGCTCAAGAGTTAAACAACATCCTTCTTCTCTCTTCACCACCCACCCAAGACAGGAGTTTTCCTAGCTAACACTGCCCCATCAACTACTCAATGAGTTACTCTGTTTTGAGATATGTTATTAGAATTTCACATGGGAAGCCTGAGTTGGTCCAAAGTTCAAGCTTCAACTAATCCCACCCTCATGAACCAATCACTTCCCAAAGTCCCCATCTCCAGATACCATCACATTGGAATTAGGGTTTCAACATATGCATTTTGGGGGGACACAAACATTTAGACCATTGCAGGTGGACCTGTATGGCACAAAGGCACAGAGGCAGGAAAGATGATGCTAACTGGTCCTGTCCTTACTATCTGTGCTTTAGAAAGCACAGTCTACAACAGTGGTTCTCCAGCCTGAGTATGCATCAGAATCTCCTGGAGAGGGCTTCTTAAAACACACATTTCTGGAGCCCACCCCCAGAATTTCTGATGGGACAAGGCTTGAAAATTCACGTTTTTAGAAAGTACTCAGATGATGCTGATGCTGCCAGTCTGGGGCCCAAGTTTTGAAAACCACTGGTCTAGACTGTGTTGACCTCTGGTTGGTTCACCACTCAGTAAATGGCATCTGCTAATGATAATGCTGCAAATAGTCTCTCTTATTAATACCGCTTGCACTGCGTCATCCACTCGGAAGCATATGATCCTTGCATTCATAGCTCTCCATTGCTCACTCACACTTTCCCTTTCTAATGCCCCCTATTCCCACATCCTTATGGCTGCCACCGATTGAGTTTGATCTTTTCCTGCCTTCTGTTGTTGTTGTTCTTGTTGTAAATTGATTTCTCATGTTGTGACCTTTAGTCTATCTAAATTTTGAGATTTTAGAAGGAAAAGAATAATGTTACCAGTTTTCAGTTCCTACTTTACTTTCCGATCTCCTGCTGATTCATTGGTGAATGAAAGTAGTGATGTAGGGGACCTGACTTCGATTTTCTGTTCGACACTGATGACAATTTTGCAAGTAGAAAATTATTTGCCTTGGAATTATTTCTCTTTGATGAAATGATTACCCAAGTAGGTAGCAATGTAACTGCAGCAGTTCTGATAATTGCATGTTGATTTAAGGCTTTACATATTAAATAATTAGATTACAGTTGACCCTTGACAGAAGCTTTGAATTCCTTTCATTTTATCAGCAATCCTAGTACATAGCAAATTACAAAGTAGCCAAAATTCATTAGAATTTCTTTCCATTAATAATGAATGGAGTTAATAGCACATAGTAGGCACTCATTATATATTGGTAAATGAATGCATTCAAAATAAATGCATAAATAATTTTTCTTTTCTCCATGAAACCAAAATGGACATAGTTCCATGAAATATAGGCATGGTGATTTTGTATCAGTTTTAAATTTGGCAGGCTATCAAATGTTAATTTGCTTTTAGCTAGTTGAGATTAAATGTAATTCCTTCCCTGGGCAACCCTAAAGTAAGTAAGCATGAAAGCATTTTCAGAGTAATCTGCGAGGAATTGACATTTAAAGGAGTTAGCATTACATCTGTACTTTAAGGCTATTAATTTCATAGATAAATTAACTTCATTACTCCACCTTTATCTTGCATTTTGAAAGGACTCCATCAGCTGGAGGACTGAAAGCCGAGGGTCAGTTGAAACTGCTCTTATCCCAGCCAGGTTGTAATTGGAACCTGCTTCTGGAAACCCTACTGCATCATGATGGTCTTTTACTGAGAATCTTGCTGAAGAGCTCAAGTGAGTATTTGCAGTTACAAAAATGTCCTCGAAAAACCTAGTCATTGCTCTAGTTGAATAATTTTTTTTTTCCTAGTCCAGTATTGGCAGAAGGGTGTATCAGCAGTCGGTGGGGTTAGCAGCAGGCAAAACATTGAATCGCTTTCCCATCTCTTTGAAAGAATTTGTTTTCAGGGATTCTGCATGAGAGAAAACAATATTTTTATGACACTGTTCTATCACAACTACCATTATATAGAAATGTATTAATATGCAGCATTTGAAATGCCTAAGAAAATTGTAGGAATGTAGTTATATTTCCAAAGCATAAGTCTGAATTAGACCTGAAAGAGAGAGGGGGAGAGAGAGAGAGAGAGAGAAGAGATTGCATTAGAGCAACACTAGAACGTTAGTGTATCGTGAAGAGTGCTCATGCAACTTATAAATGAGCAAGCTGTGGCTTACAGCCATATCCATTGGGACATGGAAAAGTAATCATGAGAAAATTATGAACGGAAATTGAGGAGTAATAGAAGACCATACTTCTCTTAGACTTTCTTTTATTCCCTGTAAATGCTATTTCAGAAAATGGTAAGTAATGTTAT
>NW_012147189.1:9193743-9195675 GCF_000956105.1 Propithecus coquereli | reverse complement strand
CTATTCATGGTACCACTTTCACCTTAGCCCGAAGCACCATCATCTCTCTCCTAACTATTGCAATGACCTCCTAGCATTCTTTTTATGTATATTTTGATTTCTATTTCCAATATTCTCCAAACTGTAGCCAGTGTTTTCTCAAACCCAAACCTATTTTTAAAACTCAGATTTTATCATGTCACACTTACGGCTTAAAAACCTTCCATGAATTCTCCTTTATCCTTAAATATACTCAAAAAATAGCATAGACTATAAGATCTACATAGATATGGCTCTTATCCACTTTTGCAATGATACCCACTATCCTGTGAACTCTGCTTGTTATTCCGTTTTCTTGCTATGCCATGCTCCTTTCTGCCACAGGATCTTTGCACATGCTTTTCCCTTTCCCTGAAATGTCTTCCTCCTTTATATAGGTAATGCCAACTAATCTTCATATCTCAGCTCAATGTGACTTCTGCAGGGAAGCCTTTCATCCACCCCAAAGACTAGTTTACTTCTTTTTACTATAACTTCTAATAGCAATTTTTTGCTTTTCCTTCATTGAGCTTTCACAATTGTAATTTTATTCTTATTTGTATGATCATCTAAACTATATATGTACCCTCTACTAAATTCCATAACAATAGGGAATGTCTGTTTTTTGCTTACTGTTGTGTTTCCTTGGTCTAGCACATAGAAGCCAGCCAATAAATATTAGTTGAATGAATGAATGAATGAATGGACAAATGAATTCAAAGTAGTATTGTATCAGATAAGTGCCATATTAAATGATACAAACATTTGATCTGAGTGGGAAAGCTCAGGCATGGGCAGCACAGTCTTGCTGAGGAGGTGACTTCTTGTATCCTTAGGCGAGAACATCTGGAGAGGAGGACAAAAGTTTTGGTCTCCTAGCTGCTGCTGACAAGCTGCTCCACTGGATTCAGGAAAAAACCTTAGAGAGCTTATGATCTGATGAGGTGACAAGCATTGCCATAGAGCCAATAGCCAGGGGAGAAGTAATGAGAGCTTTTTAACACCACGGCTCTTAAATGGCTGTTCCAGACTATGGACAGACAAGCAGCTGGATCTTTGCAAAAATCTTCAGAGGGAAAGTCATTGTCTATGGAGCAGATATTAAAAGGAGTGAAAATGTCAGTCAAATTAGGTATTTAATATATTAGATATCTTAAGACTTCTATCTTTCCTTTTCTATTATGGTTTAAAGGTATTATATAAATAAGAATATAAAAATGAAGCCAGCAATGTGATACTAGAAAACAACTATAGGTTTTCACATTTGTGTGTACCCTCATTTAGTTTTGTGATCTTGGAAAGTTAGTTAGCCTATGCAAGCTTCAGTTTCCCAATGAAACAGTTTGTATTTCGGTGAGGAAGTGGAAACATAATGATCTTCTTGAAGACAGAATGCAATACTATGGTCTACTTCCTCCGTCTTGAAACATCTTCTTCCCTTAACTTCTGAGATACTCTCATGGGAGAGTCACCGGGGATTCAATGAGCTCAAGTGCTTCTGTGGCACCCATCACTTAAGTACTTACTAAACAATCATTCACAACTGCCGTGTTAGTAAAGAGCTATATGTTTCAGAAAGTGGCAGATTTTGTCAATTACCTAAACATGTTAAAAGAACCTACTACACGTGTGATAAAGTGGAAGGAAGATTGAACTGCCTCCTCGCTGTGTCTCTGCACTTATTAGAAATGTGATACTAAGGGAGGCCTTTCTGGACCTCCCTATAGCAGGGCATTATCTGGCAGACAGGGGCTGATGATAGTTGATGGCTCCACAGAGATAACTTTCGCTCATCAAAAGGGACAGATGAGTGATTTAGTGATGTCCAGTGTCTCAGTGACCTAGGTGCTATGTTATTACCACTTTGGAGAGAGCCCAAAACTGATGGCTGAAATGTAATATTATTTTTAAAAT
>NW_012147189.1:9179540-9184128 GCF_000956105.1 Propithecus coquereli | reverse complement strand
TAAAACTATACAGTCTGTGGTATTATGTTATAGCAGCAAAAAAGGACTAAGACAACAACCATCTACTACACAGATTAAAACACATGGGGTTTATCTCATAGTGAGAATGATGTCTGTAGCTTTTGGTTTTGCTGTGTGAGAATGATTTGTCAGAATTTGTATTTGTTTTAAAAGAACCAGTGGAGCCTATAGGGAAATGGCTATCTTGTCATCTGACGATGCAACTTCACTGAGTGTCAAAAAATAGCAAAATTAAATAAATGAATGGTAAAATTTATAATATATGCTTCATAGGAAGCTTCTAGGAAGTAGAATCATATTTTTGCAATATAAAATAATTCTTCCTTTATAGAAATATGTAGCATTTTGAGGGAATGATTACATTGCTAAAACTTGATAAAAATAAATTGACTTCACATGGTAGGTAGTTGTTACCACTCTTTGGGTACAATTCAGTTGGCATGAGAAGGTAATGTTTGTTGGTTTTGTTTTAACTTAAGCCATCTAAAATCCAAAAGAAAATAACTCTCAACTACAAATGTTTATAGAAGATTTTAAAATTGTGAGACACTATTTTGGATTATTGACTTTAAAAACCCAGGGCATTCATTCTGGTAATTACCTTGCAGAGGCCACATGGCCTTACTTCTTACGTGTGACATCAAAGGAATTAATATTTGGCAATTTCCCAATTGCTAACAGGTAACCTTTCCTGCTAGTGACATTTGTATGAACTGTGACTAATACTGTTTCTTTTGCCTTTTGTCCCAAGTATGATTCCCAGTGAGACTTCTTGGCTTCTGATGATAGTCATTTGCAACAGCAAACTAGCAAATACACAATACTTAACATATTCCAGACATTGTTTCTAAGAGCTTTAAACATGTTCACTTGTTGAATTCTTGTAACAGTTCTATGTGGTAAGTACAATTGTCATCTCTATTTTACAGATGAGGAAACTGAGACACAGAGAAATTTAAGTCATGCACCTAATAAGTGTCAAAGCAGGATTTGATCCTGACAGCTGACTTCCAAAGTCTGTGCCTCCACCCACCACACTGCATGGCATCCATGCAGAGCCGCAGAACATTTACCAAATAGCAGCGTTGCACAGTTCTTGAGAGCCATCAGAAACCTCAATAAGGGATAATTTTGATAGTACCTTTTGTACTTTTCAACCATGTAACAAAGTGCCTAAAGATAATCGGGAAAGAGATCTAGAGAAAATTCTAGCTAAAGGGCTACTAACACAAGCAAGTGACAGTTGACTTGAATTCATTAATTCAAATGATCTTATAGTTAATATTTTCCTGATCTCTTAGGTAATATAAGGCATATTACAACAGAAGCTTGGTATTTTGTTATACATGGTGTGGTGGTGGTGGTGGTGGTGGTGTGTGTGTTTTGTTTTATAAGGGTGACCAAAGTGCAGTTTAATGACTGTCTTGAACGAGGTGACCTAAAGTAAAAATATGCTTCCTCTTAGTATTCTCAGCTCACTTAACATTGATGTCATAGGCTGCTTTTGCTAGTAATGACGTCTGCACTGCAGGACTCTGACTTGTTCGATCTTGTTTCTTCACTGGATTTGGACCCTGTTCTTAGTAAGAACAGTAGAATTACATTTGTGTGGTTTTGCCCTAGTCCTTTCCAACTCAGGATCCTTTTCAAGAATGATGATGGACTAGCTTAGAGGTATCATGGGCTCCACAGAATTATTAGAGTCCCAGAAACAGTTATCATTTAGGTTCTGCTGACTCTCCATGAGGCTGGGGTGATGGGGTATGATTATGTAAAATAAGTCTTCCTGTCTCCAAAGTGCAAACACATCACCTGGGGATCTCGTTAAAACTGAAGATTCTGATTCAGTGGGTCTTGGGTGGGGCCTGAAATTACATATTTCTCTAACAAGCTCCTAAGTGACATTGCTTCTGCTGCTGGTGGTCCCTGGACAACTCTTTGGGTAACAAAGATATCAAACATGGTATCTGTTGCTATAGAAGGCACAAGAATTTGAGTACTTGGCGTGTCCTTGTAACATATTACAGGCTTATAAAGAGACATAATTTCCAAACAATTTTATCAGGAAATTCACCACAGTCAGCAAGCATGATCTTATTCAAATACAGAATTTATTATTTCACTCCCCTGCTAAAAACCATTGGAGGCTGCCCGGTGCTTGTAGCATAAGCACCTTAATCCTTGCAACACCAGCAGTGCCCTGTGTGCTCTGGCTGTGGCCAACTTGTCCAGCTCATCTTGTCCTATTCGTCCCCAGTTCAGCATGCTCCAACACAGGGTCACACATCCTCTGGCCTAGGCTGTGCGTCACAGATTTGTGTATTTATAACAGCAATCTCCCTGCACAAGTTACCTGAAGAAAGGGACAGCTGCTCCAACCCCAGTGACCCTTCAGTTGTCCCGTGCGTCAAATTCTTTCCTGCTACAGAGCCTGTAAAATGTTGTTTTTCTGCCCACAACCTTCCTCCTCTCCATTTGCCTGACAACTCTGAGTCATCTTTTAGCTTTAATATTATTTCTAGGAAGTCATCCCTGATCCTCCTGGCTAGGTATGGTTCCACTGTACTTCTTTTTGTCACAATTTTAAGTGAAATGTTAACGGATGTCATTGTGTGTTTAATGTCGGTCTCAGCCATCCTGGGTTCTAGGAGGGCAGGGATAGCTCACCATTTTATCCCCAGTGCCTGGCCTGGTTCGTGGCACTCAGACTGATGCTGAGCACATAGAACGTGCTTAAAAAGTATTTGTTGAATGAATGGAGGCCAATTCAATTTCCATGACAATTCTGTTTCATTCATTAGCTTTGCGTACTCTCTAAATTTCAGTTTCCTCATTTCTAAATGGGGTACTAATACTGATCATATTCATTCTGAGCTTTAAATGGGTAAATAAACATAAAGCGTCTAGTACATTGCTAGGCACTTAGTAGGTACTTGATTTATGTTAGATTCTTTCTATTCTGGTTTGGCAGTGGCTGAAATATTTTGTATTCTGTCTCTTCATGGCACTTAGAAAATGTCTAATATGACTATAGAAACATGTCTTCTTTAGTAGTTAATGTGATGCTAATATTAGTATGTAAAATGAGTGGCCATTATGTTACAAGTGATACTATTATCGTGAATTTTTGTGGCATCTTTTCCTAAGCAACTCAAATGATTTAACATATTATTTCATTTATGACCTTGTATTATTAGAACCATTCTGAAAATGAGGAAACTTAGTTACAGAGAAATTGAGTAAATTGCCCACTTGATGTTTTAAGTGGTTCTTGTTAGAAGAAATAACAGCCATTGTTTCCTGAAAGTCTTTTGTTTGTAAATGAATTCTAAAATGAAAGCATGTGACTTTGTGGAGATGATTCTTCTTCAGAATAAGAAGTAATATTCTTCTGAGTTAATTTCTGAAAATGTTCTGTCACCTGATTTTATAAATAAGCTCTCCATTCACCTAATATGTAGTGGGCATCAATTATGTATCAGGCATTGTTCTGGGCTGGAAATGCAATGGTAAACATGACATGCCAAATTGCTTTTATAAAGCTTATATTCCAGGGAATTGATTGTTGGGGGGAAAGAGGGGAAGACAAACCTTATAAAGTAAACAAATATAAAATTAGATAAGTTCAGCTACTATTAAGTACCATGAAGTGTTTTCTAAAACAGTGTGACTGATAGAGATTGACAGATTGGGTGATAAGGAAAGACTGCTCTGACAAGCTGACACCTACTTTTACTTATGCATGATTTGGGAGTAGATGGAAGATGTCCTTATTTAGTAATAGATATTTGGAACATATGTACACTTTCTTCCAATATTCCAGAACATAGGCTGGCAAACTTTTTCTATAAAGGACCAGATAGTAAATATTAAATATTTTAGGCTTGTAGACCATACAAACCTTATCACAACTACTAAACTGAAGGGAGAAAAAGTACTATCTTCTGTTCACCCATTGCAAGGCTCTTGGCTGACATTTCTGTAATAAAAAAACAGATTAACAAGAAAAAAGTATAACAAATTTATTTAATATAAGGGTTTTTTTTTTTACCATTTTTGTCATTATGTAAAATTGATACATAATATTTTACATATTAAAGGGGTGCATAAAATGTATAATGATTAAGTTAGGGTATTTGGGGTATCCATCACCTGGAGTATTTATCTTTTTTTTGAGTATTTATCATTTCTATGTGTTGGGAACATTTCCAGTCCTTTCTTGTAGCTATTTTGAAATATATAACACATCATTGCTAACTTTAGTCACTCTGCTCTTGAACATTAGAACTTATTTCTTCTAACTGTATGTTTGTACCCATTAATGAGCCTCTCTTCATCACCCCTCCCACCTATACACCCTTCCCAAGCTCTGGTATCTATCATTCTATTCTTTACCTCCATGAGATCAAGTTTTTTAGCTCCCAAGTATAAGTGAGAACATGTGGTGTCTTTCTCTGCCTGGCTTATTTCACTTACCATAATCACCTCCAGTTCCATCCACGTTGCTGCAAATGACATCATTTCATTCCTTTTAATGGCCAAATAGTATCCTATTGTGTATATATAC
>NW_012147189.1:9177672-9179490 GCF_000956105.1 Propithecus coquereli | reverse complement strand
TAAATAAAGATA
Source organism: Propithecus coquereli (assembly GCF_000956105.1). Classification (NCBI taxonomy): domain Eukaryota; kingdom Metazoa; phylum Chordata; class Mammalia; order Primates; family Indriidae; genus Propithecus; species Propithecus coquereli. The sequence goes on along the minus strand of NW_012147189.1, from coordinate 9,179,478 downwards.
ATTAATTAAAAGTAGATGAGAAGAGAAAAAAAAGAGCAAAGAGAAGGACATGAAATTAAGACTTAAAATAAGAATTAAGGCCAGGGATGCTGGCTTATAGTTGTAATGCCAGTGACTTGGGGGCCCGAGTTGGGAGATAACTTGAGGCCAGAAGTTTGAGACCAGCCTGGACAACATAGCAAGACCCCACTTCTACAAAAAAAAAATTTATTCAGGCATGGTGGCATGTATCTGTAGTACTAGCTACTTGGGAGACTGAGGCAGGAGAATCTCTTAATCCCAGTAGTTTGAAATTTCAATTAGCTATGATCACTCCATTGTACTCTAGCCTGAGCAATACAGGGAGACCCTATCTCTCAAAAGAAAAAAAGTTAAAAATGCATAAACAGCAGTATGGACCATAAATCTGTCTATAAGCTTACTAGAGAAAACTATAAAATATATAAATGGATAAATGGATGAATTCTTCATGTTCTCCTAGAACCCTGGGAATAGAGTTTAAAGGAGTTTATTTTAGGGAAAATAAATGTATTTTCAAAGCAGTAAGTAAAACGTACTGTATTCATTCATTGTCCCTAGCAGTGGTATAGGCTAACAATGTGAGTTGACTTAGAAAGGGTAATCAGTTCCATAATAGATTAAACTAAGGCACCTAGAAAATATATTAATCTCAAGGTTAATACTATGACACATATAGAATATATTAATCTCAAGGTTAACACTATGACACCATACTGTGCTTTAATATAAATTTTCAAGAAAGAATGCTATCTTGGTCAATTATAGTACATTGCATTATAATACTTTTTATAATTTTCTAAACTTTTATCTTCACATGCTTTAAAAATTTTTTTCTTCCCTTCATGAGCAAACACGTGGTTTTAAAAATATTTCCAAATATTTTTCAGATCTTCCTCAGCTAAGTAGGTCATAACTGCACACTGAATCCAAGCTGCATAATTAGTGTGAGTAAACAGTCCATTCATTTGAACTGCTCATTTTCTTTTATGATGACAACATGATGTTTTGATTCGTGGCCAGTCCATCTTGAGCTATAGATATTCCATTCTACTGTGCCTTTGTTTTTACTAAGCTTTTATTCAATGTAATCCTGTTTTGGATTTATACTAAATAGACTGAGCTACTTTGGCTTCATTCTATTATATGCTATGTGGGTCTTTCCTTTTATTCAGTTCAGCAAGATGTATTCATTCATTCCTTCAATAAAAGCATTTATAAAACTTTCTCCATGTAAGGCATTGTGCTAGGTGCTAATGGTGAGAGAAGAGGCAGGCAAGAAGTTTGAAACAAAGTCCCTTTCCTCCTATTGTTACATGTTGGTGAGGAATACAACTAAGCTTGTGTACAATAGCATACAATACCATTGTCCACTTCCTCTGTCTTGAGATAGTCTCCCAATTTCCTCCTGAGATACTCACTCACTTTCCCACTATCTTCCCTGTTGCTGCTTCTCTGTTTTCTCTGCAGCTTCATCTACTTCATCATGGCCATTAAATATTGAATATCTTTAGTGTGCTATCATATAACCATTTTTTAGGTGATGTTATCATTCTATGTCTTCCTGTACTCCCTATGTGCACCGCCTCCCCACCCCCCGGCCAAATTCATATCTCTAATTTCAACCTCTCCTAAAACTATGAACCTATATATTTGTGGGTGCCAAGTATACATGAATACCTTCTTGGGGTTTATACCTGGAGATCACAAAGACACTCCAAACTCAACATGACCAAAACTGAACTTAGGATATTCCCTCCAAACTGATGCTCTTCTATCTTTTTCTAT
>NW_012147189.1:9174991-9177198 GCF_000956105.1 Propithecus coquereli | reverse complement strand
TCAAAAAGTCCCAAAACAATAAATGTTGGCGTGGATGCGGAGAGATAGGAACACTCATACATTGCTGGTGGGACTGCAAACGAGTGCAACCTCTGTGGAAAGCAATATGGAGATACTTTAAAGAGTCCATTGTTTTTTGTAGTTGTTGTGTCCTTGTCTGGTTTTGGTATCAGGGTAATGCTGGCCTTGTAGAATGAGTTAGGAAGAATTCCATCCTCTTCAATTTTGTGGAATAGTTTAAGGATAACTGATGTTATTTCTTCTCTGAAACTTTGATAGAATTCAGCAGTGAAGCATTTGGTGCTGGACTTTTCTTTCTTGGGAGACTTTTTATTACTGCATTGATTTTGTCACGTGTTATTGGTCCATTCAGGTTTTTTATTTCTTCCTGATTCAATCTGGGTAGGTTGTATGTTTCCAGGAATTTATCTATTTCCTCTAGGTTTTCAGTTTGTTTGTGTATAGTCGTTCATAATAGTCTTTGATGATCTTTTGTTTTTTTGTGCTATCAGTTGTAATGTCTTTTTTTTCATTTCTAATTTTATTCAAGTCATTTCTCTTTTTCATTTTTGTTTTGTCTAGCAAGTGGTTTATCAATTTTATTTTTTCAAAACACCAACTTTTCATGTTGTTGATTCTTAGTATTGTTTTTTAAGACTCTAATTCATTTAGTTCTGCTCTGATTTTTATCATTCCTTTCCTCCTAATTTTGAGTTTTGTTTGTTCTTGCTTTTCTAGTCCCTTAAGGTACATCAATAGATTGTTATTTGAAATCTTTCTACTTTTTGGATTCAGGTGCTTATTGCTATAAACTACCTTCTCTTAACACTACTTTCTGTCTCCATAGTTTTTTGTATATTGTGTTTCAATTTTCATTTGTTTCAAAAAATTTTTTTATTTCTTCTATAATTTCTTCCTTGAATCAGTGGTCATTCAGGAGCACGTTCTTTCATTTCCATGTATTTTTACAGTTTTCAAAGTTCCTCTTGTTATTGATTTCTAGTTTTACTCCATTGTGGTCTAAGATACTTGATATGATTTTGATTTTTAAGAGTTTTTTGAAACTTGTTTTGTGTCCTAACATATGTAACATATGGTCTATCCTGGAGAATGTTCCATGTGTTGACGAAAAGAATGTGTATATTTAGTATAAGTTTTATATGACACAGGAGCCTTTAGTAATGAAGACACAAAGACACAGTGAAAATTATGTATTTTTATGGAAAATAATGCAGAAGTATGATTGGAAGAGAAAAGGGTATAATCTAATAGTAATAAATTTCAGGGAACTTAGCAAGGCCTGTCCATTCACATTCATCTTGGCCTCTCTATGTGACATCAAGTCATATTAGTAATTGAAAGTTTGTAAATAAATGGCAGGTCTTTATAATTATTGTTAGCCTTTTCTATGACAAAGTACAATATTATCAAACTAATTTTCAAATCAGGTTTAAATTTTATTTTTATGAGTTATCATAGTGAACTAGACTGTGACATTCAAATTTAGTGTTTTTGGCTGGATGTGGTGGCTCACGCCTGTAATCCTGGCACTCTGGGAGGCTGAGGCAGGCTGATCCTTTGCACTCAGGAGTTCAAGACCAGCCTGAGCAAGAGTGAGACACTGTCTGTACTGAAAAAAAAAAAAAAAAAATGAAAGAAAGAAATTAGAAAACAAATTTAGTGTTTCCTTGAAATAATTTTCATGTGATATTCTACTTTTTTTTTCTAGGGTGTTAATTTATTGGCCTGGTGTTTTAGGTTTTGAGTTATTTTGTATGCTATATTTTCTATTCTTGTACTTTTTATCTAATACCTGTGTTGAAAGTGAGTCTTTCAGCCTCTTCCCTTTAGTGGGGGATGCTCATTAGTGACTGGTTAATTCAGAGTCCCCGAGCTCATGGCACACTCTTCTATAGCATTGCTGCCAAACCCACTTTAATGACTCAGCAGGAGCTTGTCATTAACAACATTCTTGTAGAAAGTAGAAAGTAAAAATTAAGCAAGCTGGGAAAGCAGTGCTAGTGCACCGTGTATGTGTAAATCTTTAGTAGTACTAAATGCTACTGGTTGATAGCTGAGTTCCTTGTCTGACACAACCTTTCTTTTGAAGCACTAACAGGTTAAAATTCTCAAAAGGAGTTTAAAGTAATATCTTCAGTGAAAAGGACCCTTCAGTGTTATTGAAAATAAAATCTGTTTTCAAATCT
>NW_012147189.1:9172105-9174941 GCF_000956105.1 Propithecus coquereli | reverse complement strand
TAGCTCACAACAACCTCAAATTTCTGGGCTCAAGCAGTCTTCCTGCCTCAGCTTCCCAAGTAACTGGAACTACAGGCATGGGCCATGATGCCTGGCTAATTTTGTCTATTTTTTGTAGAGACAGGGTCTCACTCTTGCTCAGGCTGATCTCAAACTCCTGACCTCAAGTGTTCCTCCCACCTTGGCCTCTCAGGGTGGTAGGATTACAGGTGTGAGCCACTGCACCAGGCCTGATTCCATATCTTGGCTATTTGGAATAGTACTGTGATAAATGTGTGAGTGCAGATATCTCTTTGATATACTGACTGACGTCTTTTCCTTTGGATAAATACCCAGTAGTGGGATTGCTGGATTGTATGGTAATTCTATTTTTAGTTTTTTGATAAATCTCCATGCTGTTTTCCATAGTGGTTGTACGAATTTACATTCCCACCAACAGTGTGTAAAAGTTCCCTTTTCTCTCTGTCCTCACCTCATCTGTTATTTTTTTGTCTTTTTAATTGCAATTTTAACAGGGGTGAGATAATATGTCGTTGTGCTTTTGATTTGTGTTTCCCTGATGATTAGTGATGTTGAGCATTTTTTCATATACCTATTGACCATTTACATGTCTTCTTTTAAGAAATGTCTATTCAGATCATTTACCTCCCTTTTTAATTGGATTGCTTGTTTTTTTTTTTTTTTCCCTATTGAGATATTTCAGTTCCTTATACATTCTGGATATAAATCCCATGTCAGATAAGTAGTTTGCAAATATTTTCTCCCATTCAACAGATTGTTTCTTCACTCTGTTGTTTGTTTCCTTTGCTGTGCAGAAACTTCTTAGTTTAATATAGTCCCATTTGTCTATTTTTTAGTCGTTTGTACTTTTGAGGTCTTAGCCATAAAATCTTTGCTTGGCCCAATGTCCTGAAGTGTTTTCCCTATGTTTTCTTCTAGTAGTTTTATAGTTTTGGGTCTTAGCTTTAAGTCTTTAATCAATCTTCTGTTGATTTTTGTATATGATGAGAGATAGGGATCCTGCTTCATTCTGCTGCATATGGATATCCAATTTTCCCAGCACCATTTATTGAGGATACTATCCTTTCCCTAATGTATGTTTTTGGTGCCTTTGTCAAAAATTGGTTGGCTGTAATTACATGGATTTATTTCTGGATTGTCTAATCAGTTCTATTGGTCTATGTGTCTGTATTTACACCAATACATGCACATACTAATACATGCATACAGTGACTGTTTTGGTTACTATAGCCTTGTAATAGATTTTGAAGTCATGTAGTGTGATGCTGCCAGGTTTCTTCTTTTTGCCTCTCATTGCTTTGGCTACTCAAGCTCTTTGCTTCCATATGAATTTTAGGATTTTTTTTCTGATTCTGTGAAAAATGACCTTGGTATTTTGATAGGGATCACATTGAGTCTGTAGAGTGCTTCGTGCATATGGTCATTTTAATGATATGAATTCTTCCGATCCATGAGCATGAGATAGCTTGTCATTTGCTTGAGTCTTCTTCAGTTTCTTTTGCCAGTGTTTTGTAGTATTCCTTGCAGAGATCTTTCACTTCTTTCATTACATTTATTCTTAGCTATTTTTTATTTTTTGTAGCTATTGTAAATGGGATTTCCTTCTTGATATCTTTCTTGGCTGTTTTATTATTAGTGTATGGAAATGCTACTGATTTTTGTATGTTGATTTTGTATTCTGCAACTTTATCAAATTTATTTATTAGATCTAAAAGTTTTTTGGTGGAGTATTTAGGTTTTTCTAGATATAAGACCATATCATCAACAAAGAGAGACAGTCTGACTTCTTTTTTTACAATTTGGTTGCCTTTTATTTTTTTCCTTGTCCTGATTGCTGTGGCCAGGACTGCCAGTACCATGTTAAATACAAGTGATAAAAAGTGGGCATCCTTATCTTTTTCCAGTTCTTAGAGGAAAGGCTTTCAACTTTTCCCCATTCAATATGATGTTAGCTGTGGATTGGTCATACATGACCTTCATTATGTTTCCATATGTTCCTTTAGTGACTAATTTGTTGAGAGTTTTTCTCACAAAGGGATGTTGAATTTTATCAAATTCTTTTTCTGTATCTATTGAGATGATCATATGGATATGGTTTTGTCCTTTATTCTGTTGATGTGATGTATCATGTTTATTGATTTGTACATACTAGGAATAAATCCTTGCATACCAGGAATAAATCCAATACCTTGCATACCAGGAATAAATCCCGCTTGATCGTGGTGTTTTGTGGTTTTTTTGTTTGTTTGCTTGTTTGATGTGCTGTTGGATCTGGTTTGCTAGTACTTTATTGGAGATTTTTGTGTCTATGTTCATCAGTGATGAACTACATTGGTCCATAGTTTTTTTTTTTCTTTTTTTTTTCTTTCAGGATATTATGGGTGTACAAATGTTTAGGTTACACATGTTGCCCTTACCTCCCCCCCTCCGCCAAGTCCGAGTTTCAAGCGCATCGGTCCCTCGGATGGTGCGCATCATGCTCTTTGTGTATGCATATAATCGGCCCCTCCTCCCCCCTCCTCCCTCCTCCCTGCCCGACATCTAATAGATGTTATTCTTATATATGCACTTATTTGTTGATCAGTTAATACCAATTTGATGGTGAGTACATGTGGTGCTTGTTTTCCATTCTTGGGATACTTCACTTAGTAGAATACGTTCCAGCTCTATCCAGGAGAATACAAGAGGTGCTATATCACCATTGTTTCTTAAAGCCGAATAGTACTCCATGGTATACATATACCACATTTTATTAATCCACTCATGTATTGATGGACACTTGGGTTGTTTCCACATCTTTGCAATTGTGAATTGT
>NW_012147189.1:9164044-9169595 GCF_000956105.1 Propithecus coquereli | reverse complement strand
CCCAAACTACCAGAGAGGTGAAAACCACAGGACTCTTACAGTGGCAGAGTGTGCCCTGATAGACCTCAACAGAGGGGAGATGAGGCCAGAATGCACCCCCTTGCAGTCAGGCAAACCCCAAAAGGAGAAAAGATAAACTGGGCTAAGCCAAGCATGTCTAGTTCTCTCCCCAAACTCATTCCTCAGGTGAATCACTCCTCTTTCCTTAGTGCAAGGGGAATGAGGAATGGGGAGACACCAGAAATGTGACTCATATTAATGGGGAGGACAATAAAAGAATTCAGGGGTGATTAGATGTTGCTCTAGTAAGAAAATACCTGTTGGGTAAAATTATTGATTGAGGGAAGCAAAGTGGATGATGTTCATTTGAATAATGGCTCTTTAGATGTGTCTAGAACTCATTGATTTTTATCTCTTTCACTACTAAAGACCTCAAAAAGATACATCTTAAGGATTTTTTATTGGAAAAACAAATATCTGGTCCAGAAAGCAGAAGGAAAGGAAAAGGAAAAGGCTAGACCTACATTTGGAGGAAAAGGGAAGGGACTGTAGGGGAGAAGAAATAATATCCTTTCTCACCCATCACAAGGTTCATGACTGAGGCATCTATAATAAAAGACAGATTAACAAGAGAAAAGCACACAAATGTATTTAATATAAATTTTATATGACATGCAGTCTTCAGAAATAAAGACCCATGGAAATAGGGAAACCTGTGTATTTTTATGCTTAGGTTTGATGACAAGCAGACAGTTGTGCAGAACTATGGTGGGACAAACGGGATGTGATCTGATGACAATAAACTGGAGGGGACTTTGCAAGGCCTATTTGTTCAAATTCTTCTCTATGTCCCTGTGTCTACAGAGATAAGGACATTATTTTCCTCCAGGTGTTGGGCGGGCACGTCTGGAATGAGGGTCTTATGAGCTACTTTAGAGGAAAGTCAGAGAATTCTTTTACGGCCTGCTTCAGGCAAAAAGGGAGGGAGAAGGTCAGAGAGACCTTCCTGCTTCTGCTGTTTTCTCAAATGCCAACGTGTGATACTGTGTCCTGAACCCGGTCAGGACTTAAAAAACAGGTTGAAATAGTAAAACTGTATCTGAGTCTTCTTGAAAGAAATAAGGGAATATGAGAATGAAAGACAGCAAAAGAAGAATATCCCAATAGTGTAAGAAATTCAAAAACTAAGGAAAAACAATGTTTGTGGATAAGCACTTGGTAAAGGTATTGCTTTTCAACAGGTGTCTAGGGCACGGACCTTAGAAACATCTGGAATCTGCTGAGGGTTGTACTCCAGCCAGGCCTTATTAGATGATGAATGAGGTTCAAAGTAGAAATTATCTTGGAATCTTGGGGGTAAGAGAAAATAATAAGTCTGGTTATGTAAGGGATAGGTTATGGAGGACTTTAAAAGGCAGCCAGAGTTTAGATTTAATTGTATGTTCTGGGAAATGTTTTGGTTAAAATAAGAGGTAAAGAAAACCTAAACTATATACATAATGTTAGAAACAGAGAAGGGGCAAAAATGAACAGTTGATTCAATACAGAAAGGGGGTAAGGGCAGGGGATATATTTATTACATGTAACAATTCACAGAAGGAATAAATATTGCTAAACCATTGAGCCTGGAGATGAGCAGAAGATGGTCATGTTCTGCACTGAAATGGGGAACGCAGCAAGGAGCTAGAAGGTAAAAGTCAGAGCCAGACATGGATAATTTGGAAACTTCTGCATAAAAGGGATATTTGACATTAAAGGATAAGGAATTTGCTAAGCCAAGTGTAAAGCAGTGAGGCTGAAAGAAGGCTAAGGCCAAGGTTCTGGGAGAGCCCCCATGAGCCAAATGACCTTCTTCTTCCTCCCGCTGGTTTTATTTTTTTTTTGAATACAGTTTTATTCCAGCATAGTCTTACCCTTCATTTAGGTACTGTCTATGACTGCTGTTGTGCTCCAAGGGCAGAGCTGAGTAGTTTGAGACAAGACCAAATGGCTTGTAAAACATACAGTATTTACTGTCTGGCCCTTTATAGAAAAAAATTGCCAATCCCTGTAAGATGATAAGAGAGAAAGAGCTACCAGAAAAGACATGCCAAAAAGGCACTCTGAAACCAAGAGAGCACAGTCATGAGAAAGTCAAGAGAGAAGAGGGTTTCAAATGAGTTAGATGTAAAGAAAGGATATAGTGGGTATAGGGAGGATGAGGCTTGGGAGGAAAAATCTTGGAATGTTATAATTAGGAGATAATTAAGTGCCATTCCAAAAAATCAATTTCTAGATGGACCAAAACCTAACAAAAAATACTCAAGAAATCTATTTCTTTCTCCCTTCCTTCCTTCTTTTCTTCCTTCTTTAGTATGAAAACACCAGTTAAACATGTAGCACTGTTCTAGGTGCTGTTGGGAGATACCTGAAGATAAGATGCACATCCATAGAAAGTCATATAATAGAGTAGTACTAGAGATGCAAGGAGATAATGTATGCGAAAATGTATTAAATAGAATGCTATGTGAAATTAAAGAATTTTGCCATAAGGCAATACATCATCATGTACCAAATACTTGGTTTGGATTGAGTGCTTTGCATTCAGAGATCAACTGTCAATAAAATGTCAAAGCAGGCTTTAAGGAATTTGGGATTATAGTGTAATGCAAACAGCACAGACAAATTCTTACTATCTCTGTCCTTGGGACAAGTTACTTAATTTCTATTAATTTTATTTTGTACGTCTGTAAAACGGATAATCAGCACCTGTTCCATAGAGTACTTTGAAGATGAAATGAGACATAAAGCAGCTTATGTGTTACTTGGCATATAGAAAGTACCTTATTTTTATGGAGCTTGTATAAATCTCAGTACATAAATTCAGAAGTGTAAGAAATATCAAAATCATTTATTGTCTTCAAATCAACGTTATGAGGATTCTGAGCCCCATCCTATTTGGTTTGTAGGACACTTAACCCTAGACATTCTTGGGGCTATCTTTATCCCAAGGGGGATGCAAAGGTCCCCGGGAGGCTTTATTGATCAGCAGTTATCTGATCATCCTAGTTACTGCCGAGATACCCTTTATCTCTCTCCAAATGGTCCCTCCAAGTACAGCAGTCAGGTGTGGCTTACATGAACCTGTGTCAGAGATCTAACTTGCCTCTGTGCCTCACCCAGACAAGCCTCCCTGAGCGCCACCAGAGAGCGGATGCAGGTGTTCTTCCTTGCAGATCCAAAGGTTTCTTTCCCTGGGCCCAGAGCATTTCCTCTCTCCCTCTCTCTCTCTCTCTCTCTCACCCCTGTTGTCCTGCCCAAACAATTATGATTCTACTGGGAATCATATGGTACTGCCAATATTTTACCTTTTTTGGCCTATAAGAATGGCTATTTTAAGTAGTTCAAGCTAATAACTATTCAATAGATTTAGCTTTTCTTCTTCTTTTTATGTTTAAGTCTAGGAGGGCAACTGACTTCAGTCTATTTGTGGTTTTTAAACAGCAAAAATTCCTGAGGCAAGTAAATAGAAATAAACTACTTTAGTCTGTGGCAAAGGAAAATAGAAACAAAAATAAAATTTTATTGAAGTATCTTGACACATTTCTATAGTAGTAGAAATACTGATACTCAGTATTTTTATTCTAACTATTCCTCCTGTCCATCCCCTCTTCCCCACCTGCGTTGCCACCGCACCATTCACCGAGCCGTAGATTACTCATGCTCTGTTATTGTCTAGCTTCACCTCCCATCTCCCTCACTTTAGCCACATCACACCGGCAGCTGCCTGTCTTCTCATCATTACATCAACTCTTCTGTCTTCCTGGAAAGTACTCCCCACCTCAACCTTGTCATGCTGATAAATTTCTACTCCTCCTTAAAGACTTAAGACTTTAAAGACTTAGCTGAGACATGATCATCTCTGTGTTCCCTAAAAAAGTGTGAAGCGTCATCCTCTGAATTTCCACAGTGCCTTAAGTATCATAATAAGCAGAAGTATTTATTGAATTAAAGATAGTAACAATTCATATCTTTTATATTTTAAATATCTTCAATAAATGTAATCTACAGTATTTTTGAATGAATATATTTCTTTATTCTTGCTCCTTTAGCAGCTCATCAATTTTATGTTTCCTCTTGATAATTTCATTTCTGTGATTTGATTTTCATGATCTAGGTGATCATATAATTTATAATCCAAACTGGGACATTTTTAAGAGTAAAAGAGGCTACTGCTCCTAATTACTCCAGGACAATAGACATAAACCAGGACTGCCCCAGGAAAAACAGGATGCATTATCTTTACATTGCTGTGATGATTACCTGTCTGTCATCCCCTCCCCCAACAAACATACACACACATACACAGTCAGTAAATCCCTGGAAGGCAAAGGCCTCAGCATCTGGTGCAATGACTGACACATAGTAAGCAGTCCATGAATCAGTTGATTGATCGACTGATTACATCATGGGAATTTTATTGGAGGAGAACATTCTAATTTGACGAAATGCTATAGCAAAGAAAAGGAGATGGGAAGGCACCTTAACAAGGAATGGCAAATAAACTCTTCTGGGTAAAACAGAAGAGTTTTACCCCGATGTTTGGGGATTGGAACATAATTTGGGAAAAGATTGTGGAAACTCTTGATTATCAAACAGGCTAAAGAACTTTTAACAAAGTGAAGGAATGGGGGGAAGGTTTAAACATGGGGATGACATGAAAGATAACTGATAATTGCATACAAGATGAATTGGAAGGAGGGGAAGGAAGAGAGAACTGCAGAGACTATTTGGATTAAAAAATGAAATTATGAATGCCTGGATTAAGAATATTTTCCATTTAACATTCATTTTATGCTTGATGGAAAAGTTAAGACCCTTTAGATCATAAATGAAGAAATCCAGATTAGCCTGGTTTAGCCCAAAAGGGAAATTTATCAGACCAGCTGATATAAACATACATGCATTGATGGATCCAGGTTCTCAGTGTCATCCATCAGGAATCTTCTCTTCATCTCTGAGTTCTGCTTTTTACTGTAGCAAATTCATTCTTAGTCAAGTTCCCCCTAAAATGTCCCCCAGCAATTTTCAACCTAGTCCCTACTAGCTTAGTAACCCCCAAATGGCCCCCAGAAATTTTCAACCTAGTCCCTACCAGATTAGTAACCCCAGTGGAAAGAGAACACTGCTTTACCAATAATTCCAGCAAAAATCCTGAGGAAGGTTCTCACTGGTTACCTGCCCATTCCTGAACTAATCACTGTTGATGGGAGGTGTCATACTCTGATCTGCCAGGCCTTGGTCTTGTGCCTACCCTAGATGATGGAGTCAGCTTTACTCAACCCAAATAAACTAAATGTGTGTGTTCAGGGGGGCAAGGGATACAGATAGGAGCAAAGATAGCATGCTAAAGGAAAATTAACTTGTTTAAAAAAGAAAGAAAATGGATAGTAACAAGCAAACCCAATAAATGTTTTCTGCATAAAGTCTATAGTGCTATTTCTTAGTTTGAAGATAACAGTGAGCTCTTCTAGATGATGAAAATAAAATCACAGAAATGAAATTATCAAGA
>NW_012147189.1:9160126-9162704 GCF_000956105.1 Propithecus coquereli | reverse complement strand
AATGTGAAAAGTATTTTGCTATACGTGGGTGCATTTATTCAACAAACTAACAAACAAAACTATTGGTCAATTTTCTTCAAATATATAAGGCATTTATTATTATGATCATAGTGCCTTTCTGCATAAGGCAAGCATGTCCTGTGATTCTTTTGGGGACATATGTTTTTCCCATCCATATTGTTCCTCTGCCTTCAGCTACAGAGGATGTTAAAGACAGTGCAGGTTGTATATTTGAATAGGAGGTTTTGATGGATTGTCCCATCTTCAGGCCAGTGTAAAGATTCTCACATTGTTTTATCCTTTATATCCTGCCTTTACATCTCCAAATTTAATGTCTTAGGAAAACAAAGGATGAGAACTCAGACAATAATTATTATTATCCTATTTTTCCATTAGTCATTTACATCATTTACATTTAGCTTTCAACTCATAAGCTTTCTTATATATACACTGCTGTGGGACCAGTATTTTCATGAAATATTTCCTAGGCTCCATATAAATGATCTATCTGGCTCAAAATCATGCTTTCTTTCCTACTGGACTTTTTGACTATCCTCTAGATATTATTTGAATATCAATTTAGCTATTTTAAAGTCATTATGTTTCATCTTCTCTTGGTCATTTTCCCTGCAAAATAGCAATACATAACTTTATGTAAAGATTTCAAAAATCTAAATCTATTACTTAAAGTTTCTGTAATAATTATCTTCATTCAAAAAGTTATCTCCTAGTTTCCATGCACTCCCTCATTGCTCCTTGTTTTCCCAAAGGAGGGACAGATTTATGGGTAAAAAGACTGAATTAGAAGCTGTTTGTGCTTCTGATATAGTCTTTATTGAATTGAAAGAAAAGCAACTTTGAAAGCCCACCAGCCTCTGCTATTTTAAGTTGTTTCTGGGGAAGAAAGAGCAGTATTTTCTCACAAGATTGTAAAGAATCAGTGACACTCATGCTCCGACCACTAATGCTTAAGTTCTTGAACCATTCAGCACAAAACTGTACTGAAAATACCTAGAAGATGTCAATGGACTGCTGTCAAGAGAAAGTAGAACTGTTGTTTGCCCCTAATTTGTCTTTTCATCTATACCTGGAGCAAACCCTTCTCCATAAGGTCAAACGAGTCTCTAGAAACAGGTATTACACATATGCCTAGAGCCTGAATTATGTGGGAGGCTCACAGGGACAGAATTTCAAATGAGTGAAACATTCTTGGGCTTTGTACTAGTGGTTTCTCCATAAGCATTAATAGATATTGTCTGGATCTCAAATATTCTCTGGAACCTGAGACCTGCAGTGGTCATGAGAGTCTTTACCTTTTCTTTTCTCTCCCTTTTAGGTCTTTCCAAACATTTTTTTTTTCTTCTGCTAACAATCCTGGTTATTTAAAAAGCCCTGATAAGAAAATTCAATGTATTAATTCATAACGAATGACTTTTATTTAACTTGAAAATATAATATGCTTAAAAGAAATATAGCTGAGACACATAATCATAATCCCACAATATTTGCATTTTACCACTAATAGATCTATGCTTCAGTAAATATAATTAACCTATCCCAGATAAAGTGGAATACATTATTTATAAACCTCACTGGTGTAGTTTCCTCCTGCTGAATCAGTGCTAATGATCTCAGCATATAGCTTACACATAAAACATCACAGTCTTATCATTTTAGATAGATAGGCAAAGATGAAGTAGTCAGTATCCCCATGTTATTGCTGAGTAAACCAAGGTTGGAGATGTTAAGAGACTTGCAAAGATTGTCCACCAATTAAGTTTGGACACAGAACAAAAAATCAGATCTCCTGACTCATGGGCCATGTTATTTCTCTTTATTTATTTATTTTTTCTATTAGGCTAAATTTTTTGAGAAAAGTTAGTCTTGATGTGGGAAAACAAGAATGAAAATACTCATTAAAAAAGATCACTACAAAAGATAGAAATACAAAAAATAATTCAGTTAGGGACCTAACGTTGGCCTTTCAAAGGCCAATGTACTGTATAAGAAATAGACTTGGTAACGATCATTACAGTCCCATGTCTTCAAAGTAGATCAAACAATCTTCAGTTGGATAAATGAAAACATCAAAGCATAAATTACCTCAGCTGGTCTTTAAGACAATGCCCAAACAAGCTTACAAATGAGGAAAATATTCTCAAAAATGCCCCATTTAATATTATATTAATAGTAATATACCCAACAAGTATTATTCACTTGGCTCCTCGATAGGGCATTGAGCTTCCTTTTGTTTTCTCAATCAGTTTTATTAACTCTCACTGCCTTTGGGAAGAAAGTTTTCAACAACTTAGAACAATTTCCCAATTAAACGTTGAGATCCACTGTTTCCACTTTGGTTCTCTACTCATCCTCCTTAACCTCATAAAGGGCTTTAAAGGAGAGCTCTTTAGAATGCATATATGTGCTGTATTGTTTTATTGTTGCTAAAATTAGTTTACAGTGGTTTACCTTCATATCAGGCACAGTGATTTTCTCTATAACCTACATAAATACCTGCAGAATAATGTGGGTAGATTTTAAACATAAGCTTTCAAAAGTTGGAAGACTGTGCTCTACA
>NW_012147189.1:9158193-9159331 GCF_000956105.1 Propithecus coquereli | reverse complement strand
AATTTTTTTAAGTCCTGCCACAACTGTCATTATCAAACTTTAAAAGATTATACTGGCAAAAAGGATAAACAATTAGTATCTTAACCAAGATGCAAACATATATAAACTTGTTTATGTCATTCTTAGAATTGCTGCTGGAGGCCTAAAGCTCATTCTTGACTTAGGACCATCATTCGCCCTCTTTCTAAGGGCTCCTGATTACTGTGTTATAAAAGAAAGTTGTAGAATCACAGCTCTTATTGACTTTGTATAAACTTGATTATGAAATATCAGTTGTTTTCTTATTAGGAGTCTTAAGTAGAGTCATGGAAGGTGCAGATTAACCGAGATCATAAATATCATCTTGTCCAGTCCGCCTTGTCCTCTCCACTCACCATTCTGTAAATGAGGACACTGGGACTCCTCCTAGATTAAAGTTTCCATATTTTTAATGTTGATTTGAGATATTAGAAAATTAATTAGGCAATGGTGCATGGATTTTTAAATTATGTGATTTAACCTGAATTTTATGTTTCTTTCATTTCAGTTAATTTAATATGAAAAACTGAAATAAGTTGTGCATGACAGAAAAATCAATGATAAAAATTACTATCATTTTGGATGATCCTTTCTCTTGATTCTCTCCTATGTGCTGATAATCAAGAAATAATATTTTGGGCTAACAGCAGCCAGACTTCAGGGCTACCGTTGTAGCATTGTATTCTTTCTATGCTGTGTGTTTTGGCAATCTAGGGACCCACTCTAACATTTGGCTGATAAAAGAAACTCCTGTTAAGATTCTAACACTGCACTGCTTGACCATTTGTACCTTCACTTACTATCTTTTCTTTATTTGATCTTCTTCCCCTTTCTCATTTTCTTCCTTCTCTGTCTGTATCTTATCCATACTTTAGACATCTGTGGATATTGCATAATCCTTCCTGTAGTATCCAGTGCTCAAGATGTTTTAGGATCCTGCATCAAATGAATATTGGCCAACCCTACACAGTAACATTGTAATTTTTCTAAAAAATTCTTACCTTAGGTAATAATAATAATAGCTTATACTTACATAGAGTCTACTATGTACCAGTTACTGTTACAAATACTTTACATAAATTAATTCATTTACTTTTTAAATAATTCTTTGAGGTAGATC
>NW_012147189.1:9154135-9157237 GCF_000956105.1 Propithecus coquereli | reverse complement strand
ATAGTCGTAATTATTTTTTTTAGGATTAAATCCTACAGAAAGGAATGAGTCAACAGATAAGTAAAATGTTTAAGCTTTTGATGTTATTGTGAAGCTGTCACCTAAGAAGTTCACACAATTCGTGTTCCCACCGGCAGAGTCCAAAACTACCAGTAAATACTATTATTTAATGTTATTTTAATTGCCATTCCTTGTATTACCAATAAGAAAAAGAAACATTTTTTTCCTGAATGTTTTGTGGGCTGATTATCAATGATAGGATTTCTTGGTTAAAAGCAGCTCTCCTTTCCTATAGCTTTAAGCTAGATTATTGTAAAACTGAATCCCCAGTTGAACAAGGCACAACTGATTGCCAGATTTTGCTAACCATAATATGCCATCTGATTTTAAAGTCTCAAAGTGCACGGGGTCTGAGCCCGAGTTCATACGATGCTTGAGGTTGACACTGACTGACGCCATCAAGGACATTGTACAGCAGATAGTGTCTGTGATGAGCTCTGGGAGAAACTCTGAGACAAACCTAAACAAGCACAGTGTTCCTGACTGTTTGCTTGAGAGCATTCCAAAAGAATGGAATTATATTCCAAAAGAAAGCAAAAGGAAAGAATCGAGCAAAGGTAAGTATACTTGTTTTTCTTTAAGAAAACACCCCAGAAGAAACAATTTTCTAGGCTATACCATCAAGTAAAATCCTGAAAATTATAAGATTGATTAACCATATTAATCTTCCTTCCACCAAGTATATTTTAGGACCCTTAATATTTTTTACTATGAGCCACATGATCAAGGAAACTAAAAATGAAAATTACTCAGATGGTCATCTTTATTTAACTACCAGTTTAGAATTTTCTGTGGTATTTTGTGTTCATGTTAGTATTCACAGATTAGTCACATGATTTTGACTAATTTCCTTTAAACCTATCAGGTAATCTAAAATTCATACTCTCAAGAAGATTGCTCTGATATTCTGTTTAATTATTCTTTCTTTTAAGTTTTCCCTCTGCAACTACCAATTATTACTTTCTTTTCTCTTGTTAAAACACCTACTTGTGTAGGTTTTTAGGTCAAAAATAGCACCCAGTTTGGTAGCTACATGTATTTTTCTGACAGGGTATTTTTTCCTCAATCCCTAGGGTTCTGAATTGAGTGCATTGTTCCTATTCAGGGCAATGTATCTACTAAGTGTATTTAAGAACCATCAGTTACCTACATTATTCATCTATTTTATTAATCAAGTCCTCTCTTCTTAGTTTCTTCCTACCTAGATGTTTTCACTTTTCCTTTGAATGTATATTACCTATCTGTATTCATAAATCTTCTTTTGGTTTTTTAAAATAAAACTTTCCCTTTCGTATTCATCCTTAAAGAAGAATATTTTTTCACTAACTCTAAGGAAACTTTCAACACTAAAATACTCCAGCTGAACTCACTAAAGTCAATGAAGGGACTAGCCTTTCTTTCATTCTTCTCCGAGGAGATCCTAAATAATGTGGCTCTTATCCAGCGACCTTATATTACAAACTCAAATCAATTATCTATCTGTGACCTTTCATAGTAATGCTTTAATTCTGTCCAAGCCCTATTAAACTCCCTTTGAATCTAGTAAAGTCATTTAATTGAAATTGGAAAATGTCACCTTTTCATTACTTAAGTTCTTCCTTGTCTAAGAGTTGTTGCCATCTCTCCTTTGTCCTAGCTTTTGGATATTTCATACATTTTGAGAAATTCATGAGGCATGGTCTATAGTTAACATATCATGCCATGTAAGTAACACTGTGTTACTTGTGACTTTTATGTAATTCTATTCATAAGCGGTTTTGCCTTCTACAAGCATTTTGGAATTCCTCCATACCATTTCAAAGAGCCATTGGTTCCAAAGAATGTGTACTGTACAGATACATTGTTAAGGTTTTCCTTACTAAATAATATTTTTTATAAAATTCTCATTAAGAGTAGAAGTACAACATACAGCCAGCCATGAAGGGATGTCAGGTCACATGAATATATTTTTTAAAAAAGCCTTTAACATATTCCTGTAAATCAACAAATCAATTGCAGTTTAAAAGTAATACTGGGAATACAATGAAGAGGAAACAATGACAAAGTGAAGCTCACACTTATTCTTATTCTTAATATGTAATCTTTGTCAATCATATTATAACATAAAACAACGATGATCTGATTAGATTTGGTTATAAAAAAATGTGTGGGAAAACCATTTGAAATATGGCTTCCCATTCATTTTGCTAACTGTGAATCCCTCCTAAGTGAGTATTGTGCCTTGAGATATTAGCAAAAATAGTTTAAAGTCATCTTGTTTAGCAAAAGATATCAAAATGAAGCATCCAAAACATGAAGACAAACCTCTATAATTTTTTCAACAATGTTTTAAATCAAGTGATATATAATCATGTTCTTTGCAAAATTTGTCTAAACAATGATAAATGTTTAAAGGCCTTTTTTTCCAAAGAAAATTCTAATTCATTAAAAACAGTCACTACCTCAGGGAATATTTGTCCTTCCTGACATGGTAAAAATGACAGAACATGGAAGACAGTATGGTAACAAACTAAAATGCATTTCTTTATTTCTTTGTTGACAAATACATAAAAACACTAAAGATTTAAAGAAATAAATATTAGAATAAATTATACAGTACAGAAGATTTACCCTACAGTTGCATAAAAGTTCAGATGGTCCTGACATAGCTCACTCAGATTTTAGGTATTTGCTCCATTATGTTTCAAAGAGCAAATACACGAAGAATTAGTTGTTTTATTTTGTTTTGTTTCTTTGACAACAATTAAATGAAAGATATACCTGAGAATATATTTTCTCAACAGTAAAGTGCTTTTTTAATGAATAGAATGCTTTATGGGAAAACTGTTGGAGTAATTGTTTTAACAGAAACAATGGATTCTGGAGAGAGGAAACAGGTAGCACTATAAGGAAACTGTATCCATGCTGTTGTTCACATGCAGATTATTAAGAAAGAAACTGATGGCAGAAATACAAAAAGTGCTTTCAGAAGTCATTAATATAGTTAACTTTATAAAAACCAGAGTTATTAGTTTTTTTTTATAAACCAGTGTCAACTATAAA
>NW_012147189.1:9106948-9153735 GCF_000956105.1 Propithecus coquereli | reverse complement strand
ATTATAGTAGTACATACATAGAAAAGAAGACATGATAAATACATAAATATGCATATCATATTGCATTCATCCTAAGACATAATTTTTTTCACACTTCAGTTCTGAAATTGGGATGGCTCTTACAATATATTATTAATACATAAATATAGCTTAGAAGTCAATGTATTTAAACAAAGACAGAAAAATGAGTGTGTGGCGGTCTTAAAAGATCCTTCCCTGGTGTGTTGTTAACATCATCATAGATTCAGAGCCCTTGTGACTAGTAGAATGGATTTATTAATTTGTCATCAGCCTAAAGGTTCTGATTGGAATTTGCCTTAAGCTTTAATGAAGTAGTTAGGGATTTGAGTACCTGGAGTCCTCAGAGTTTATAAAATATCAATAGAGTGCAGGTGTGAAGGAGAAAATTGGTAATCTTTACCTAATATCTACTTACATTGTCAAATATTTGCTCAGTATCTGTGGTTAAACCCTCTTTAGGATAGAATATAAGATATAATCTTTTAAGTCAAATACCTGACAGAACAGGGAGTATGATTCACAAACTCATAAAGAATAATAAGACATTTAAAATAATTTAAGAGCACAAAGAGTAGGGGTCCACAAGGGAATTTCTTAATTTTCTTTATCTATATTTTAAGTCTCACCTAAGCATATTTATTTGAATAAAAAGAAAACATTTATCAAGGAACTATTTTCTACCAGGTACTGAACTAGGTACCTTCACATTTATTATCTCATTTAATACAAGAGTCTTATGAGATTATTCAAATATGTGTTGGACCCAATTTTTACAAACTTATAAAGACTGCTCTAATTAATTTTTAAATTTGATTCTTACATTGTCATGAATATCAAAAGAATCACTAGATTAGACACATATTTTCCAAGAGCTGTGTAGTTTTTTGGAGCAGAGTGACTTCTTTAAATGTTACATATATCTTGGAAAAATTTTTACATTGTTTGTTATTATTTTTGTTCAGTAAAAACAATAAATGTTTTACTCAAAGTTGTCTTCTGCCTTCTCACTCAGTTTCAATGTTCAAATTTAATTATATATATAGTGGATTAAAACATTGGCTTTATGGAATACTAAAGGAACTAAGAGATTTTTTTCCCATGCCTTTGAGCTTTTAGTCTAGCTGTAAAGACAACTCCTAAAGATATAGATAACATAATACAAATGATAATAGGTGATACTACAAAAGATGACACAAAATTGCCCATTGTGGACCTAACTACCAAAACGGTCATATAGATAATACATTCAAATAAATTCATAAGAGGGAAGAGGACTTTGAACTCAGAGTTGAAGAATATGCCTTAACCATGACAAGAAGGGGCATTCCATTGAGAGTAATGAGATATTCGGAAGCCTAAAAGCAAAGAGGATAAAGCATGTCGAAGGTCTTAAACAAAAGTTTCATAGAAATAGGCTGATGCTGGACTGTGGAGTGTTTTGCTAGCAAGGCTCGGGAGACTGATCTCGTAACAGTGGAAACTAGCTAAAACAATTGTAGCAGAGAAATTGGATAATAAAATTCATATCAATTTGGTTGTACGGTATAGGGAAGGGGCTAGACATAGCCTGGAGCAGGGAGATGAGTTAGGGGAATACTTGGATAGTCCAGGTACCACTTGTGAGGAAGAGCTTGAACTAGGACAGTAACCTAGGCTGGTCCCAGCAAAGAGAAACTGTATGTCAGAGATGCAGGGGTAGGAAAATTTATCAATGCTGATCACTGGGTGGGTATGAAGGATCAATAGGAACATTTAAAAGAAAGGGAGGAAGAAAAAAAGAAAGGGAGAGAGGGAGACAGGAAGGAAGAAGAGCCAAGCCATTTTGGAAGACAGTGAATTTGGTTTTAGTTATATTGAGTTAATGGTGACAAGGACAGAGAAGTGGAATGCCCAGCAGGGAGCTGGAGTTGTAGGATTTCAACCAAGACTTAGGATTCTTGAACCACTTGAGTGGTTCTCAACCAGAGATAATTTTGCTCCCAGGGACATTTGGCAATGCCTGACATTTTTAGTTGTTACAACTGAGGGGGATGCTATTGGCATCGAGTGAGTGGAGGCCAGAGATGCTGCTTAATATCCTACAGTGCACAGGACAGCTCCTCACAACAAAGAATTTTCAAGCCCAAATGGCAATAGTGCTGAAGTTGAGAAACCGTGATGTAGAGAAGGAGAATCAATACATTTTCCATAGAAATGGCACCAAGGGAGAACATGTAGAACGATCAGCCAAGGGGCAAGGACTTCTTAGCAAATACCCACATTTAAAAGGTGTTAGTAGAAAGTGGTACTAGCATGGGACACAAAGGAGCAAAGGGTAGTAATAGAGGTAAACATGGAACAATTTATTGACTCATTTACTCAACAAGTATTGAACTCTTACATATGAGGTACTGAGAGCGGGGGATACAGAAATGCCATCATGGAGCTTATATTCTAGGGGAGGGTGACAGACAATGAACAGATAAAGGAGATAATCAGTAGGTGATGGGAAGTGCTATAACAAAGTCAACAAAATCGGGATCCCCGACAGAGAGGGATGGGAAGGGCGTGAAGGGACTGCTGTAGATGGGATGGTGAGGAAAGGCTCTCTGAGGAAGTGGCCGTTAGGCTAAGAACTAGAGGAAAAGTAACCAGTCCTAGGAACAGCTGGGATGATTCTATCATGAATTCCAAGGCAGGAGGAGAAAGGCTTAAGGGGGAATCAGGAGGATCAAAGGCTACTAAGAGGCCCTGCAGGGGTGCCTGTGCATGCGTAAATTAGGAGGACATCTGGATCCTTCAGAGCTGCCATCTTAAAAGATAAAAACATAAATTATAATTCTGAATTTTCTAATCTTCATTTATGGGAGGAAAAAACCCCAGATTTGTGATTTGGGGAATTTTAGAATAGTGCTGCAGGAGACCCCGGCAGAGTTCTGTTGGAATATGTCAAGCACTTACTCTTCACAACAATTTTCTCCACAAAAATTAGACAACCCCACACAACACAAAACCACGCAGTGATGGAACGCAAATGCTAATATTAATCATACTTTTAGAATAGTGCTGCAGGAGACCCCGGCAGAGTTCTGTTGGAATATGTCAAGCACTTACTCTTCACAACAATTTTCTCCACAAAAATTAGACATCCCCACACAACACAAAACCACGCAGTGATGGAACGCAAATGCTAATATTAATCATACTTTTTCTTTCTTTTCTTCCCCAGGCTTCACCAGGCTTGCCGCTCAGGCATTATCTATTGTAATCAGCAAGTTACCTACGGTGATTGCATGTTTGCCTCCCCCAATTAAATACTTCTTTTTTCTGTCTGAGAGAAAAATGTCAAAAAACTTTGTTGAATTGAAGAAAGCTGGCCTGCTTGTCTGGAACTTGATTGTAATTATATGTCGGATATTTGAGGATGGAAACACTGTGGAACTTTTAACAGGTGCCTCCCTTGACAGATGGAGTAAAGAAAAACTCGGTTTAATGTGTGTGTGTTTGGAAAGCATCATGGGAGACCAGGCGAGTAGCCCTAATCAAGTGATCCAAAAGGTCATGCAGAGCATCGAGCAGCAAAAGCCCAAGTGGATTGAAGGCCAATTGTTGAAAGCAAGGAAATTGAGTACTGAATGGTAAAGCAATGTTTTACTTTCACTGCACTTCATCAAATACTTTCACAATAACAAAATCACCAATAAACAACAACAAAATATTGTCAGATGGGCAGCAGTAGTATTTTGCTAAATTTGTGGGAACTTTGATGAATATAGAAAAAGATAAGTATCCCATTAAAAATTGGATTGTTAGGCATTCCTTGTCTTAAAATTTGAACCCCATTGATACACTGGAACATTATACTGTACTTGTTTAGTCACCGTCTTAAGGTTTCTGGTTGAGAGGGTGGTAGTTAAACCCAGAAGAATTTAGTTTCACTCCTTTTCAGTGTGCAAACAGGTATCTAGTGGATAGCCTGGAGCGTTTTGTAAATGGATTGGGCATGGAGATTAAATTAAGAAGGAATTAATGGATATAAAAGGCTTTTTATTGCTTTCTGTGTACCTGATTGTCAAAAAGG
Source organism: Propithecus coquereli (assembly GCF_000956105.1). Lineage (NCBI taxonomy): Eukaryota > Metazoa > Chordata > Mammalia > Primates > Indriidae > Propithecus > Propithecus coquereli. The sequence continues at coordinate 9,149,654 of NW_012147189.1, read as the reverse complement.
TACACATTTTTCATCTGGTAATGTAAGAATCCCAGAGGGCAACAGGGGCATATCACACTTCAGCTATAAACACACCCAGCTGTTTCTGTACGAAAATGTCAGCCTTCTCATAGGTTTGTCACCAAGAGCTAAGTGATTTGTGGTACCGCAAAGATTTTTAAGGGTCCCTGATGAATTTAAATATGTACATAGAGTCCTCCTGTCTTAAAATTAGTCTTCAGGTATAGAATTGCATGATATTGATAAAGGAATTCTGGCTCAGATGGTCTATAGATCACGAAGTCAGCCTTTTTTTAAAACACCCACGCACACTGTTCCCCGTTCTTTTAACATATATGAATGCTGCTAGCAGATACTATTATAGAATAACTTTCTGCCTAAAACCACTAAAAGTCTCTTGAAACATGGTAACTCTTACTAGTACATGGAAGTGATAAAGAGGTCAGGCTTTGGAATCAGACAGACAAGTACAAATCCCTTGCAATTGGGTCATTTTGTGAAAATTATTGAATCTTTCAAAGCCTCAGTTTCAGTGGTGATATGAAGCTGATAGAATTATTTTGAAAAATTAAATATTAATAACATTTATAAAGTTCTTAGTATCCAGCTTGGAACTATTAATAGTAAGCATTTGTTATTTATAAACTCTATTTACTGGTTAGTATTATAGTAACTAAGAGTCTTTACTTGTCTATGTTAATCTATAAGATTATGTATCTATAAGATTTTATATTAATCCAAATTTGGAAAAGTAAGTAATCATAATTTTCCCCCTCTTGTCATACTGACTTCTAAAAATTTACTTCTGTAATATCCCATGGGTAAGAATAATAATAACAGTCAGGCAAATGCTTACTAACATTGACAGTAACCTTCTTCATATTTGCGTTCAATGCCAATTTACAGGCTTTAATCCAATGACTAAAAAGATTAAGGCCGGATGCCGTTATCCATGGCAGTGATTATAAAGGGAAGAGAAAAAAATAGGAGTTAAAATAAGAGATCTGATTATAGTAACAAAGTCAAATTTATGATACTGTTGATTTAGGAGTCCCTCTATCAAATAAGATCCATTTAAAGTAATGGGTACTGTACCTAGGGCTGCATACAGGGATCCATAAGTTAAGTTTTTTCCTTAAAAGCTGATTTTAATTTAAGTTTCATAAACAGCACCAATGCATTTGGTATCTCCCATAGTGGGAGTTATCCAGCTATTTGGCTGATTACCAGTGAGCCAAAAGATTACCTATTTCTTACAACATGCATCAAAAATGAAGAGTTGCTTCATTTTAAAAATGTGTTATAGCCCTTGAAGATTCTGAATAATTATGTAATTAGCACAATGCTATGCCTTTCTCAATTTGCTCAAATGGTATCCACATACAGAAAATGCAAATTTAAAGTTATTTATTGCATTTATTTGAAAAAGGTAAATTTGACTTAACTCACTTTACGTAACAATCTCTTGCAGAGTTTGGGTGCCATAGGAATGTTTCTTTTAGACTTTGATTTCAAATTGATTATCTGATATAGAAGTGAACTTCCCTCTAAGTATTTCTCACAAATCAATGATCATTTAGCTCATAGATCTACACTATGAGGAAAAATGTGTTTCAAACCATGATGTCTATATTAGGTAGAGGGTTACCTTGGCTCTACCATATTTAAAAAAAAGTGTGTGTGTATATATATATATAGTTATTTAAGCATTTAAACTAAAATATTAATAGTTCTTCTGTTAACATAAATTAAATCTTAATTCCTCATAAAGATTATCTGGGAACTACCTGATGTCATTTAGCTAGATTTCTTCCACTTGTATCAGATTTAACTTTGATTTTACGGAAATGGTGAAAATAACTGCAGTGGAAATGGTGGCAGCTGTAAGTGCTGCCTGTCTTGCATACTGCCTGAAAGCATTACTGTTCATTAAAATAACCTTCACTTTGTAGTAACACTCAAGCTGTAAACAGTCAACTTAGATTCTGGAGAACACACAGCCCAAAAAGTAAAGAAATGTCTGTCTTTGCAAAGTAATTTGTCGAGTTGAAGATTATTGTTTTTCATCATGGTGACCCTGACTTGGCTGGCTGGGTGCATATACAGATTAAGATTAATGCAGTTATTCCTTGGCTAAGGTCTGCCTCTTTCAGGGCACATTCTCCCTAATGACATGATTGATAGGCAGTCCCAAATCCGGAGAGGAACTCATTAATCATAGCATTGACTGAATCCAATCATTTGCTTCACCTGCAAAGTGATGGACAGGAAAGGATACAATTCAGGGGCTGACAGTGAGATACTCCTTTGTCAGAGGGTCTCAACTTTTTCAATGTCAGCCTCTACAAAACCTGACAAGAAATTTTGCTTGCAACCTGTATGCAGCTTCGAAAGATATTTGCAAACATATTTTATTGTAACAAGGTCTTAAAAAATACCACTGTCTAGCTAATGAATATCTCTATATTCAGAGAGAATTTTTCAGAGTAGGATTTGCTTTATTTTTTAGCAAAGCTTGTATGATTTTAAAGTTCCTTTTTTTTTTTTGAGATGGATGTTTTGAAGCTACATGTGGAAGCAATAGTACAGTTAATGTCCAGCAGCTGGGGATCATTTGGTTCAGTCTTCAGGTCAGCGGCACCGACTCTTAGCAGAACTAATTTTATAATCATGGCAAAATCTCAGTAATGAACTGTAGTATACAGCTGATTACACCACAGTAAATTGCATTTAGTCTGAGAAACAGTGGAAAACCGTGAGTTTTCTTAAGAATGCTTACGTTGCAAAGCCTAACATGATCCTAATAGCAATTGTAAGAAGAAAATTAGTGTGGAGCATATATGATGTAAGTTAAATATCATAATTATTTTTTGCATTGGTATAGTTTGAGATGTTTAAAATGGTTTTTATGTCATAAAGTATTGCCATGTAAATAATGTTCAAAATTAACAAGTATGTGGATTCTTCTAAAAGAAGTGTTTCAGAACTGCATCTTGCATATTCCTGGTGTGGTGATAGTAGACCCTTTTTCTTGAAGAATAATCAGAGTAGTGACTTTTTTTGCTAAGTATGATATCTTTTACAGAAAGAAAGAGGAGTAGGGGGTATATATTTTTAAAACCCAACAAGTGTCAAAAGCCAATTTAAAATACCCAGTGGTAAGCACACCTGCCATGAAGCTCTCAGCTTATATTTAGCATAATAGACTCCCCCTTTTGACACTTCAATTAGTCTTTAATGTGTTCTACGACAGGTGTAAAGAGGAATCTACAAAAGACAAAATACCAAAGCTATTTCTGGCTTCAAAGATACTTTTTTATCCTGAAAGAGAAAATACAAATTATTTCTTACATGTTCTTAAAAAGAAATGTTTTGTTTTCATCCCAAGATTATAGCAATTTCAACAATTGCAGTAATGGGAAAATGTTTTATAGAGAGGAGTATAAAGGCAATAAAGAAATGTTTTAAAAGAAATGATTCAATTTTTAAAAATACTTTCAGGTGCTTAATTCTAAGGTGCTGTGTGTCTGATCAGCAGCAGTTTGGGGAGGCTTACTACCTATGTGAGTGAAATCTCTACAGGTGCTTTGAATATGGGATTTACATCGGCTGTTCACTCTCAATCTCGGTGATTATTTTCCGTCTTTACAATCCTTTATCACTGATATGTATATGCTTTCTTTGTATTTAGTGCATTTATGACAATAAAGGAAAGCACAGCCTTAGAAGAAGGAGATATTGCTCTTGAACTGACTGAGCAGAAAATAAACACGATGGTCCTGGATCTCTGCCACAAACCAGGTGGCAGCGAGTACCTGAGGCAAATTTATCACATCATGCGGCTCAATGAGGTAGGGAAACAGCCTTTTTACCGAGCAATTAGGTGTGTACTGGCCTGAGGCAGCGTCTGCTGGCAGCTAAGGGTTAGTCAAGGAGGTGATAATACTTCTTAAAGTCAATACCAAACTCAATATCGCGTTATTAATAGAATCTATTGAGCCCCGGCTGTTCTGCGTTTGTACAGAAAAAGCTTCATCGAAACAATGTAGATTTTATTTATATGGTTTAAACGATAACATGGCTCATAAACTCAGTTCAGTTCTGAATTGTAGAGAATAGAGGAGTAGTTTGGGAATTGTGAGTTTGTGACTGTTAAGCTGATGTTAAAAATCTGGTATTTGTAAAATGAAGAATTTTCCAAAGAAAAACGTAGTAGCTCTTTTCCTGAAAACATCATACTTGTGTTGGGGAAGTTGGGTATTTCTTACATAATGAAAAAAATTTCTGAAGAATGTTGAACTATATTGGGGAGCAACCAGATTAACCCAAGAAAATTCATTAATGCATGGACACTGTTTAGAACCAATGTTATGCTCATCGATCTCTTTGCTCAGTTAAGCCTCTGACCTTGCACGTTTTTTGGCTGTTTTAGCGAAAATGTAAATAGCAGGTTATCTCAGCCATTAATATTTACTTGAAACAACACACATTTTCTGACTTAATCAGGTTTTTAATTTGAACATCTGTATCTGAATTAGAGTGTGGCATATGTAATTATGTTTATATTTGCAAACATACGAATGTATTCTTTGGAATAGTAAAAATTGTATAATTTGAATAATGTGAATATGTAGTTTTATGTCAATAATATAGTTCTTAAAAACCACACATTTCCAAGAAGTGAATTAAATTCTACGACAGCATTTTACATCTCAGTTGTATAAGTGTTCTGGCCACTATTATCTACCTAAAAGTTACTTCAAGTTAATCTTATTTCTTGGGTTTCATACCGCTAATCAACCAGTCAATAAACTGGTGACATAACATTGTATTCAATGATAATCTGAGAGGGATGTGAGAAATTTGTAGCTATGAGAAATGACCTTGTCCTTAAGGCATCTGAGCTCAGTATGTAATTGTTACAAAGTGACACAACATATTCACCCTTGTTAATGATCCCTATAGCTTGCTTAGGGTTTCTATTTGGGGAACTCTGGAACCCCTCGCCTTGGCTAACTGAAAGACCTCTATTGCAAAGTCATGTTACTCATTGGTATGTTCACCTGGCCACCCACATTGGCCCAAGTAATTGTAGTGACCCCTCAGGAAGAGAGATTGCAGTATGGTCACCCTCATATCCTTAGTAAAGTGGTGTTACAATAGCTCCGAGGATGGTAATGGCTAGTATAGATTACCAAACTGATAGAATAGTCCTATTTTTAAAAGACCCACCACAATACTAAAAAAAAGTCAATAATTCCCAGTAAGCAAAACCATCAAAAGTTAAGTTGGATAATTATGGGCCATTAGTCATTTCATATATTCCGGAAAGCCAAAGGCTGTTCTTCCCTTGTAGAAATCATATAACTCTGAGGCAGGGGTTCTGAGCAGGTGTGCTATGAGATCTTCACTGGGCTGTCACCACATTTTGATACCCCAACTCAAAGTTCTGATTTTTCTCTTGTTACAACTGACTATATTTACTATTATGCCAACGTGTACCAGGTGGGATGCAGAGCTAAGTATCTGGCAGTTTGCTATGCCGAATGAGCCAAGAGGCTGCTTCAAGGCAAGAGGCATAATGTTAGGTGAGGCTAGAGACAGAGGAAATAAGAGACATTTGCCTTGTGACTAATAAAAAAACAGGCAATAAGCCCAAACAACACAAGGGAGACTAAGTGACTAATATAGTACTTACGACTGCGTTTATCAGTGAGGTATTGCTATGCAGTAGGTGAAATTGCAATGTGACGTTTGCTTGCTTGATGAGTAGTGCTATGAGACTTTAGCACCTTCAGATGTGCTGCTAAATATTACTCAAAAATGTAGTATAAATACTGAAGCATTTATGGGTACAGGCCTAGGTGAGGGGAAGAATGGGTGTGCCATTGATAAAAAAAGAAGTTATGAGGGAAAATGGGTTTAAAGACGCTTTGTCTTTGAGATAAAGGTAAGATGTCCAAGCAAAAAAGTCCGGTTGTAGTTAAGGTCCTGGCCGTGAGCACAAGTGAGACAGGCCGTGCCGTGGATTTGGTGGTCTTCAGTGGGTGTGGGAGTTGAGGTCTTCAGACCGGCAGAGCTCTTCAATGAAGAGAAGCAGAGAAATGATGGCTAGAGAAATAAGCTTTGATGTAACTGCACAGGGAAGATGTTCAAGAGAGAACGGAAATCTTCTAAAGAAATATCCTGATTAGTGGTAAACCTGATAAAAGCAATGTCACAGTAAAAGAATCTAAGGTTTTTAAGAAGGGGTAGTGACAAATGTCAATATAGCAGAGATTAACAAGAGAGAAAACGCCATTTTGTTCACAATTCGCAACAGCGCACTTTCTCTTTTTTGAATAGTGGAAACAAAAAAAGTCAAAATATAGTTATGTAGGGGAAATCTGTTCAGAAAGATTGTTATTAGCCAAAATAAAGCATTTTTTCCAATAGAGTATTCCTTTTTAAAATTGTACTCACATAAATCATGATGGAGAAAAATTTTGTTTCTATTCAATGATCTAAATCTAGGCGTAAAATTCTTTTCTGATGGCTTTATCATTATTTAATAATATTTAGTAAGAGTCCGTGTGTGAGGCCGGGTGCGGTGGCTCACGCCTGTAATCCTAGGTCTCTGGGAGGCCGAGGCGGGTGGATTGTTTGAGCTCAGGAGTTTGAGACCAGCCTGAGCAAGAGCGAGACCCCGTCTCTACTAAAAATAGAAAGAAATTAATCGGACAACTAAAAATATATAGAAAAAAAATTAGCCGGGCATGGTGGCACATGCCTGTAGTCCCAGCTACTCGGGAGGCTGAGGCAGGAGGATCCCTTGAGCCCAGGAGTTTGAGGTTGCTGTGAGCTAGGATAACGCCACGGCATTCACTCTAGCCAGGACAACAGAGTGAGACTCTGTCTCAAAAAAAAAAAAAAAAAAAGGAGTCCGTGTGTGTCACTTTCAGACTCTAAAGAATTAGTCTTTCTAAAGAGGTATGCTCTACAACAAGCAAGTCTAAGAAATGACTATTATTGTTAAGTGTTGTTTCCTTAGATTTTTAGGTTTTTAGGACCTAAAATTTGCCTTCCACAATCACAGTGGGCATTCATAAAGTTACAGTGGCAAAAGAAAACTCACAGTGAACTGAGACCAGATATGTGGCTTCTTGCCCCAACTCTACCACTCACCCCTGTATGACCTCAGGTTGTCCCCTGACCTTTCAGAGCCAACCATTGAGGGTGGTGTTGGGCTAGAGTTCACAAACTTTCACATGCCCCCATTTTCCTGGGAGTTCTGGTTAACAGGTAGACTCTGATTCTGAGAGGCTTGAGAATCTGTTTTCTAACAAGCTGTCAGGTGAGCCTAATTCTGCAGATCTGCTCAGCCGACTTCGAGTAGCACAGGTTTTCTAGATGACCTCTGAATTCCTTTTCAGCTCTAACATTCTGAACTTCGTCCTAACCCTAACCTCAAAGAAAAACATATTGTAACACACTGAAAATCAAGAAAACATTTATATTTTACTTATTAAATGACTTATTTATTAATTGTAAGCATTTGTTAGTTGATGGGAGACTTTTAGTCATTTTAATTTGTTGTCTTCCAGAAAAAGTCTCATAGAATACTTTAGGATTGTTCACCTTATTTATTTATGGGTGGAAAATAAAGTAAATAGATTGACAAATATAGATATAAAGCACTAGATTGACTTTTTTGTGCAGGCCTGCACTGGTAGTTGGGGGATTAGAATGACAAATTTTGAGCTTCTATTGAATCTTGACATTATTCAGTTCATAGGATGAAAATAGAATTTAGGAGCTTGCATTATAATTAATTCTGCATAGAATGAGACTGCTTGTAGTAAAATATCAGAGTGCTCAGCACTCTGCTGAGCCCAGAGTAGGTAGCAACTACACTTAATAAATGAGCAATTTGTACTGTTGCATAATCATGCATCAGAGTTAAGTTTTGGTAACCAGAATGTTAATACATGAACCAATGACTAGACAATGCTTGTTAAAAAGATCCTGATATATCAATCATACATTCATTATATGAGAGTTTGTTAAATGGTTTTCTAATCTCTACTGTATAGTAGGTAAACCTGTTTTTTGATGGGTTTATTGCATTGCTGACTGGTACTCTGCTATGTATCCTCTGAAAATGTATTCTTCCTAAGGCAAGTAATAAACTGTAATCTAGCAAATGTGCTGAAAGGGTAAATTTGGATATTGATCGGTTTATTTTTAAAGAGAATGTATGCTTCTTACCATCATGACTTGTAATTTTCTTTCCTTGAAGGAATATTTAAAAGAACAGCTGCTTTGTATGAATGGTTCAGAGGAAAAGCCATTACCCACCCGACCTTTAAAGACGACCTTGAGAAGTGTGGAAGATCAGCCTTCTGCCTTTAACCCTTTCCATGTCTATAAGGTGTTTAGTGAAAACATGCTAGATCAGGTATGTGGAAATTAAATGGTAAATTTAATTTCAATGTGTCATTTCTTTACACAAGTGAGAGAAAATGCTTTGTGTTTGAATATTTACTCAAAAGCTTTTTTTGCTAGGAAGCAAAAGGCCTTGTTCTTATTTACATGGTCTGTACAAATTGACTTTTAAAAGTTATTTTGTCTTCTCTCTATTTGTCAAACTGATTCATATGTTTGGTCTGTAAAACTTAACTTGACCAGGTCAGTTTACCACGGGCAGAGGGAACATCTATTAGGCTGTGTCTACAGAAGGAGGAAGAACCAGGCATTTTGTAACATTTTTCCCCTCCCTTGCCACCCTCTCTCCCCGACACACACACTCAGAAAACTCCTTGCAGTCTATACAAATGTATCAGGAAAATTGGAAAATAGTTTGAAATTAATTATAAATGGAGCATTGAGCTCCTATTTTAAGTGGCATGAGGTAAATTTGCTTTTTATAACCCTAGACACATTCCCAAATTTAAAATGAATTTGTTAATGATCTAAAAGCCAGGCTATTTGGAATAAAGTCAATGCGATAAACACCACATATTTTTTAATGTCAGATTGTGCCATTGCTTAAGCTGCATTTTCAGTAGTTACATTAAAAAGATCATCTTTCTGCCAAAGTATTTGAAATCTCAAATTGCTTTTGCTTTGTTCATTCTTCTGGTGTCTTTTCCCAGAAACCTCTTGACAGACGATTTGAACTAACAGGGCAGAAGAGAAGGATTGCTTGACCTAGAGCTCTGATGAAAATAAGAATTAAAACAATGGCCTAATTCAGCATGCAGATAATATTTTTACCATGCCTGTTACAGCCCTAGTCTACATTCATCAATACTGTAGTAGAGTAAGACCTTCAAATGCTGACAACCCGGGACAGAATTCTCCTGCTCTACGACAGGATAGTAGTGCTCAATTAATCAGCAGGTGACAGGGGGATAGCTCTCCTTAGACTTTAAACATCAACTTGGACTCTTATTACCAAAACTATTTTGTTTTAAGGAACATAAGCATCTATAATACTTTAAAACCAAATATATTGTATAAGTTCAAGTTTATTGGCTGCTTTCCTGTGTTGTACATTAGATTGCTCCAAATCATAAATAATTATAGTGGCTGTTAGATTTTCCTTACTTCATTTAAATAAAATGGCATGTTTTATTGAGTTTCTGAGTTATGAGATTCTTTTTCGCAGTAATTTTTCTCCTTACTCTGTTGCGAAATTATCTATTAATGGGGAAAAAAAAGAATCATTTATATTATTTACACTTACAGGTCCTTATAATCTTCCCTTTAAAGCATTTTCTTAACCAAAAGACTAACATTAATAACACACTATAAATAAGCTGTGTCTTATAATTTGAGTCTAAGTTTGTTTTTTTTTTAATTAAACTTTTGGGTGCTAAAAAACTCCAAGTATAAATTGATATATGAAAAAGTTGCCAATTATTTTGCTTTGCTTTTCAAAGTCGGCCTCTCAGAGAAACTTGTTGGGCAAATGCCATTAACACTTGGAAGAATAACGACTCAAGAAATTGATTTATATTTTTATAAATAATGACTACATCCCCAAATGGATCTATAAATTAATTGCTGTCTTACTGGAATAAAAACCTTCTTCTGTGGACGTGATTGATGTTATCTGTCTAAGTCCTTGTTCTGGACCCCCCTCCTTCTTGGTTAGTCTATCACAGCTGGAGCTTTAATTTACTGATCATATTAACTCTGATTAATAACTAACAATAGTGTCTTCTCATTTATCAACAGTCAGCCATCACAAAATGGAACTGGAATTGGGCAAATTTGCTGCCAAATTATCTGGGACTAGATAAGATGACCTTCAGTGTACTTCTCCAAAACAGGTAATAAAATTGGGGATCTGGTTGGGGAAAAAGTTGTGGGGAATGTGGGTTGGAGGGGTGTACACACACACACACACACACACACACAAACACATTTTACCAGTGTACTTTTGGGAAAAGTAAAACATTTCATCAGCAAGGGAATCTTTTATTTATTTCCTCTTCAGTCTTTCATCTTTAAAAAAATATGGCTAAAATTATATGAGTACACTTTCTAAAGGCTGCTTTCTATTGTGAACATTTGCAAAAGGCAGTCAAATTTGTTTCTGAGATGAAATTAGTTGATTTTAATCTGAATTTTAAATATTTTTGATTTTAAGTATTTAATAATTCACTATTGTAAACACCACAAGTTATTGACTTGAATGTCATTATAATACTATACCTTTGTTTACAACAATTTAATGAATGCATATAAAATGCCAAGGCAAATCAACTAGTCTAATCAGGGAAACATATAAATAAAACTGGCATGATTAAATTTTTCACTGTTTGGCCAGTTATTTTGGCAATGTCTTTCTGCAGTCTTGGTTGCATATCATTTTACACACACACCAGTACAACTCAATAATGTGATTTCAGCCCAGGGATCTACACATGTCATTTATTTTACACAAAAGTATAAACATTGTCTTTCTATTTAGGATTAATTAACATTTTTTATACCTCTAAAGTTTCAGTGAGCACTGTAAGGTGTAACCTTTAAAATTAGATTTTTCTATTAAATACCACATTTTCAAATAAGATATATTTGTATGAGACTCCTTTTACTGTTTAAGTGTCATCTGTGTGCTAATAGCTAAGTATGAGAATGATTTTATACATGGTCTTTGTGATATAGAATGTATTTCCCTATCTTTATGCAAAAATATTATGTATCATTTTTCCTGAAAGAAAATAATGACATTGACATAGTAGAATTGTCAAATAATTCTTGAGAAATCTGGGTGCATATAAGAAAATATCTTAAGAGAGAGATTGCAGTATTTCCCAGAAGAAGTTTTTTTTTAAAAAAGGCAGCTTTACTGTGAATAAAAGCTATAGCTCAGATATGTGGTCACAATGGTATTTCTACTATTTCACCCTTGAATTAAGCTCACCCACCCATCAAAGTTGAACAACCCAGAAGCTTTTCAATCAAGGACAAAACCTTCTCCCAGCAAGCTTACTACCTGCAGGCAGCAGTCCAAAATGCACCCTATTCGTGCACAAGCCCCAAAGGTGCTCCTGTACTGTCCCGAAGGTGTTTGGAAGGGTGACAGGTGGGGTCGGTGGAGAAGAGGCCAGGTCCTCTGTTGAACCTTCAATTATATTATGTTTACACAATATTAAATGTCTGTCTGGAAACAAACTAGGAAAGGTAAGTAATGTTTTTTCTTATTTTGAAAGTTTTGAGTTTATATAGATTAACTGTATTATATTTTGCTAATTTTTTTCAACTATGAATTGCTGCTTCCAATCTACTAAATAGGTACTCTAGGGACATCACATCCTTCAAAACTTACTGTATTTGCTTTGTATAATATTCACTTCTAGGTGAATTTGTGTTTTAACCAGAATTGCATATTGTATTTTTGTTTAACAACTTTAGATGTACTCAATTAGGTCACTGTCTATTTAAGTGCATTTTTCTGAGATATGTGCAAGAGTCAGTGGGAGAAAATAATCCCCACAAATTTAGCCAAAAATAACAGGTCAAGCAGTTCCCTTGGAAAAAGGGTCATGAATGTTTAAAAGAAACAGCTAGAGTCTCATCTTAATAAGAACCTTAAGTTTTTAAAGAATGGTATGAAAAGCATTCTACTGCAAACTACCACACACCACAAGCTACAATGACCCTAATTGATCTACTTTAGAAGGATAAAAGACACCTGAGAGTTTTTAATCTCTTCTATCACTTTCCCATTTATTTGAAGAATGTTATTTATGAGTTTTGATTAATATTGAACCAATAAGAAAATTGTTTCTGTTATTAATATTTTCTCTAAGACACTCTCTTGATTGGACTTATCTGAAGATGCTAATTTTTAAAAAAATAGTGCATTGAATTTTTGACAACATTGGTTATCTGAAAGGTACACATTTGAAAATGAGAACACAGAACATTGAGCTTTTAGAATAAGAGTTATATATGCCACCCAACATCTAAAAATTATGGTATTTGGGGTTAGGTAAAGCCAAAGGAAAGACTTCAGAGCAGCTCAGTTTTTTCTCCCAAATTCACCAATCAGATAAGTCACTTGTTCTCTTTTTGCTCCCTTTATTGGTAATACATTTGTACTAGTCTATCTCTACACTGTGATCTAGTGTATCTGTGAGGCTGCAAAAGTTGTTTGAGGACATAATGTTATAAAGTGAACCAAAATACACAAATATGAACAAATTCAAGAGAAAGGAAGGGAATCCTTTCTATCTACCTCTTAAATTCCTTTGTGCCTCATCTTTACCTTCAATATAATCAGCAGACCATCTGTGGACTTACTCTTCCAAGATGCCTAGAGTGCACCAAATCTCTCTCACCCCCAAACAAGATGGAGATGGGGAAGCAGGATTCCTGGGTTCTCAGGAGCTTTTCTTTGACTTTAGATTTCCTTTAAAATGGAATAATGAAAATTATATAGCTACTTCATGGAGATTGTTCACACAATCAAGAGTCCTAAAGTATATGGAAGTGTTTTTGAAAGTTGAACGTACAATACAGTCATACCTTGGTATTCGTGGGGGTTCCAGGACCCCCACAGATGCTAACATCTGTGCATCCTTAATTCTCTTCATATAAAATAGTATAATATTTGCATATAACCTATGCATATCCTCCTGTATACTTTAATTCCTCTCTAGATTACTTGTAATACCTAATACAATTCCCACACATCACTTCATTTGCATGGATTCAGCATAGTAGTTGGTGCATGGCAATTCAAGTTGTGCTTTTTTGGACCTTTGTGGAATTATTTTTTTCTGAATATTTTCTATCCATGATTGGTTGAATCCACTGATGTGATACAGAGGGCCACCTGTTACATATTCAGTAGTAGTAACATAGCAGCAGTATTGGTGTCTGGTCAGGTAAGGAAATAGTAAAATTCATTAAAGATTAGTAGGGAGTTGGTGATTTGAGATTAAGCATTCAGACCACCAGGGTTATATAGACTCCAGTCCTAAACCAATAGTGAAGGCCAGAACAAATACCAGGTCAGAGACCAGGCAGCCGGCTATAGATCTGGAAGACAAACAGTGAGAAAATAAGCCAGGAGGAGGGTCAAAAGGTTAAATGAACCACTCAGGAGATAAAGTCTCAAGAGATGTAGGCTTGAGGGACAGTTCAGCCACATGAAAGAGGAAATCTGTGGTGCCAAGGATATCTGTATCTGAGGCAATACTGGCCTTCGTTTCACAAACTGGTTCTGTGTTCTGAAACTCCAAAGGCAGAACAAATCTTGAAGTAGTTACCAGAGTCCTTGGCAGAGATGTGCCCTCTGCTCACTACATGGCCTCATCTCAGAGCACCTCCATACAATTCAAGGTGCTCCGAGTAGATTGTCTTCTTCATATTCTTTGGATTCTCTAACGTCTTTTCCACTTTAGGATCTTAGTACTTACAGTTCCCTCAAGCTGGTGCCATCTTGTCCATATGGGGCAAATGTTAGCTGCCGAGAGAAGTCTTTCCTTATCACCCATCTAACGTAGTCCTCCAGGACACTACAGCATTCTACTCTACTGTGTTTTCGTAATGGAGTTACCACTATCTAAAATCTTACTTTCTGCTTATTGTCTATTAATCTTACCCTCTACAGTAGAGTGTAAACCCCATGAGAATAGCACTTTATTTGCCTATTCCAGCTGTGCTTTCAGTATCTAGAGCAGATCTTGGGCACATAGTAAGTTGTAAGTAATATTTGTTGAATTACTTAACAAGCAAATGAGGAATAAGAATGCAGAGAAAAAGTCAACTCCTGACAGATAAGCATAGAGTAGGTATTCTCTAAATGTGATGTTTGATTAATAGTCATGTAGGTACAAGAAGTATACTCTGGAAAATCTCAAATAAAAAATTATCTACCTGCATATTGATTCTCTTCATTTTCCAAATTTGGATGAAAATCAGTTTATTTAAGCTCTACATGTTTAAAATATCTGCTGTTATTATTATTGTTATGTGAAATTTGGCTAAGATTAAAAAAACAGAAAACTGGTCTTTATTTTTAATTAACTGATCCAATTCAAGTCATAACCTCTTCTGCAACAAAGTCTGTTCTTTATTCCGTGACTCATAAATCTTTTGACATTTGGGTGATACGGTTTACATTTGTTAAATGACACTAAAAATGCAAGATGAAAACTTTAAGGTGGAGTTAGCTGACAAAAATATCCAAGCAAGCCTTTGTAAATTAATTGTGAGTGATTTTTGAGGCATTTGAAGAAATATATAGTAGCTGACACATCAGAAAAGAGACCCTGAACATATATTAATGTTATATGTGTTTTGACTTAGAAAGTTTGCCATTGTGGAAAATAAAGACTCTCTAGCGGTTCAGAAAATCAACATATATATCAGTTCTACACCTTTACCTTTAATGCTATATAAGAATAAGTACAGTGATTTTACATTGATCTTTTGAAATAATAAGGGTACTTTTCACAGTTTCTTACTATTAGTTTCTTGCTTTTGTTCTCAGCCACTTTAAAATAAATCCAGACTAGCGAATGAGACGGTGATTGCATTTGCAGGAGAGTGCACCAAAAGGAACACTCCATTCCTTCATTCATGGCGAATCTCCAGATTGCCATTTTGATATTGTTTTCTTTGTCACTGGCACAAATTTATGTTGCTTCTTTTCTCTTTACCTTATTTATTCCAAACTAATTCCCAAGAATTGTGGGGTTGAAAATAATCTGTGAATACAGTTGAGTGCTATGCTGTTTTAACCATCTAAATATACTGCATATGAGTTTGGCTTCGAGTTGAGCAAACACAATTAAATATGATGGCAGGAACAGCAGAAGGGGTGGTGGTGGCAGATTTCTGGCTGTCACGTTGGGGCCTTTCCAGGCGGACAATAACCATACATCTGAGAGGAAACAGAGATTAGAAAACATGTTTTAAAAGAGCCATTGATCTGTGGAGTTGATTGTTTGCTTTTAATAATAATAATTATTAAAGTACCTTTACCCTATATCAGATTACAGTGTGTGCCCTGTGGTGTGTAGTGAGTAAAAAATATTGTCTCTGGCCTCAAACTGCATACACTGCACTCTCCAATGACCGTTCTTAGGCCGTGCTACCATTAGCACAATGTTTATAGTTGCTCACAGCAGTAAATTCCTGGTGCAGCAGCAGGCTGCCTGGTTATGGAGAGGTGGGTTTAACAAAAAGGAGATGCTGATTTTATGAGTGTACACCTCTCAGCCGTTATATACATTTAAATTTGGGATTTTCTTCATGCTCCAGCTTCCTAGAAAACACTTTTCTTCTCTCCTCCACCCAAAGGCCTCCACCTAGTGACTCTCTACCCATCATCACCATATCTTCCCAAACAAGAGAAGGCTTTTCTCCTATCCTAAAATCTTACAGCAACATGGTTTTTGCACAGAGATCATCTAATATGTATTTAGGATGTATAAATTTAACACTCTGGTCCTCAGAATGTCTAGGCTAAAGGGTTTGGTACATGAACCAAATAAATGCATAAATGTGTGTTATTTCCTGATGGGCAGCTTGTATTATGTCTTTCGTCCTTTCTGGTGTATAAGGCACCTTCACATAAATCTCCTATGAACCTACTGCAACCATGTTAACAAGAGACAGGTACTAGCGAAGTTACAAAACATTAAATAATAGGCCCAAGGTCACAGATATTCCAAGGCAGCTAAAAGAAAATAAAAAATAAAAGCCTCAAAATGAAGACGACTGATTTTGTATGTGGTGCTTTATCTACTACGCCATACTTCTGGCCAATTTTTCTGTATTAGCTGTATATTCACTACAATAATACTGGTGATAATGAAGATAGCAAACAGAGCACTTGCCACATGGCAGGCATCATTTAAGTGATTTACATATACACATATTTAACTATAAATTCATACAGTAACTTCATAACATGGGTCCCATATTATCACCATTTTCCTGGTAAAGTGACTAAGGCACAGAGGTACAGAGCTCTAAGTGACAGTGCTGAGATTTTGCCTTAAGTCCTCATCCTTAACCACTTCTGTCTAGTAATTCTGTAGAGTTTCTATAGAGCTTTGCTTACTTTACTCATTCAACAAACATTTTTGAGCATCTGCTATGTGAAAGGCATTTATTGAGAATATAGTAACAGTTTACTAGTGAATGTTAGATCCTTCAAAGGGCCCTTTATGCTACTTTGCAAAATTCTTAATCCACTTTGAATTTTCCCTTTGGTTATGCCCCTCTTCAAATTCCTATATCCCTCTCAGCAACTGACTTGCCACCACCTATCTTACCAGGAAGATGAAAACCATCTAATGGGAATCTCCCAACTCTCCTTCCTAAACTTAAATTTTGTTTTTATCATCTCTAATGCCTTCCTTTTTGTCTGTAGCCTTGGAGAAAGAGCCTTGTTCTACTTAAAACTTGAGAGGCAAGGTCACTATGGGATTGTGGAGGGCCTGAGGACTAAGATGTTTGGACTTTAACCAGAAACTTGAGGGAATCATCAAATCCTTTAAGCAAAAGAGTAACAGAAACAGAGAGCTACTTTAGGAGGTTAGTAACACCTGGAGCAGAGGGACGGGCTAACTGAAAGGAGGGAAGACAGGTTAGAGATTATGGTAGAGACTGAGGAAGAGATTATACATTATAGATGTAAAAGACATTCCAAAGAAAGTTTAGGGGTTTGGAAAAATCTATGCTTAATTTGCACAAAAGTAGGTGTAATACTTCTTCTTTGGAGACAGTGTGGCCCAGGTATTCTTAAGTTAGACAGATGCTATGATTACCTTTTCTTCAGAGAGTGAACCTGTCACTTCAGATCCTCCAAGAAGCAGATGTCAAATACGGTTAGAGGTGCAAGAGGTTGTTTCTGGGAGAAATGCACATGCAGGGCGAAGAGGAGGAAGCAGGAATAGGCAAGGGAAGAGATCTTCAGACTGAGTTGCTGATCTGATACCTGTAAAAGGAGAGGGGGAAGAAGAATTGGGTAGGAAGAGTCTGAGACAGGAGGGTAGTTCTAAGACAGTTTTGACAAGGTCAAGGAGGACTCCTTGAGCTAAAACCACCTACTAGAAAAGTCCCATGCCTTGTAGGAATGGGCTGGCACTAGTACCTCCACCTTGCTCAGGCACCGCCTGGAAGCAGCCTGGGAGAAGCACGGCCTCAGCACAAATACCATGGTAGGTGCAGAGGAATGACAGCTGGGGCCATTAGTCAGCCATGCTAACTGTGGGAGGAGATTTGAGTGATGCAATTCTGTGGCCACCACAGTGGGGACAGAAAGATTCTCTTACATATGGAGAGATTATATGGGTATGTGTTATATAAATTAACAGGGTTGCAATTTAAATAAATGTCTCCACTACTTTAGTGTAGTAGAAAACAGACAACCTAAATAAATGTTAAATGCTATTGACAGAAATGCAGAAGTGGCAACATTTTGATGAAAGGAAGGTATAATAATTTTCTCAAAAGCAGCCATGGGAGAATTTTTTGCCTGTCAAACTGAGCCAAAATTCACTTTGTGATGAATTTTCTTCTGCCTAATTATGCATTCACATACTGGCACTTTTGGGTTCTTGCAGTGGATCAAAAACTATTTAAAAACTTGCTTGTATAGAATACATTCTGTTTTCAATGACTATTCTTTAAGTCTTCCCCTTGTCAAATACTGTTCAGACCTAAAAGCCTCTGTGATGTTTTTCTGCAAAAAGTTTTAGCATAGGTTCCACCAGGAGTAGCTGTCATAGGCCCATTGATTCAGTCTGACTGAAGATAAAAAGAGTATTGACTACTTTAGGGCTTATTGATCATCATGGAATATCTCAGTTTGTTTATGTTGCTGTATCAACATAAGAAGAAGAAATTATCTCTTTGAAGATCTTTTTACTTTGACATAATTATTAAATATCTACTAAAAACCATTAAATATTATAGTAACAAATCTGAGAGACAACCAATAATGTTCACTTTATATAGTAACATTCATAATATTATTAATATGTATTGTAGTACTTTTGTGATGTACTGTATATGAAATTAGTTAGGATACCTATAGTACTGTCTTACACTATAACTCTTACTTTGATGTACCTTGGGGAATAGCTCTAAATCTGATCTCTTTTTTTTAATAATATGAGATCTGGTAAAAAAAAATTAAAAATAAAGATGTTTTTGTTTCCAAAATATTTTTATTAATATAATTTTAAAATTTGTCTTATAATAAACTATAAGCAATATATACATATGTGTATTATTTCAAATGGTACAGGAATGTAAGATATGAAATATAAAAGATCCATCCCCAGCCCCTCAATCACACAAGTCCCCTTCCAGTTGTAACCATTTGAAGCGTTTCTGTTTATATTTATTTTAGATGATAAATCTAAGGGATGTTCTACACCATTATTTTTTAAATTTAACAACTTAAAATCATGTTATTGACTCCTCACAATAAAAAATACAGACTTTAACTCCTACTACCACATCCTTTCCCTTTCCCTTTAAGCTCTGCTAATAAAAATTTTAATTTTAGGTCTTCTATTGGTCACCTTTATGTGATATGTTATAACCTCTATTTTTAAATCACTTTTTGTTTATATTGTATCTTTTAAAGAATTGCATAAAGTGAAATTCAGTCTTCTTGGTGTTCAGTTCTGAGTTATGATGAATGAACAAAGTTATTTAACAATCATCACAATCAAAATATAGAAAGTTTTGGCCGGGCGCGGTGGCTCACGCCTGTAATCCTAGCACTCTGGGTGGCCGAAGCGGGTGGATTGTTTGAGGTCATGAGTTTGAGACCAGCCTGAGCAAGAGCGAGACCCCGTCTCTACTAAAAAATAGAAAGAAATGATCTGGACAACTAAAAATATATATATAGAAAAAATTAGCCGGGCATGGTGGCACATGCCTGTAGTCCCAGCTACTCGGGAGGCTGAGGCAGTAGGATCACTTGAGCCCAGGAGTTTGAGGTTGCTGTGAGCTAGCATGACGCCACAGCACTCTAGCCCAGGCAAAAAGAGTGAGACTCTGTCTCAAAAAAAAAAAAAAAAAAAAAATATAGAAAGTTTTATCACCCAAAAAAATGCCTTGTGCTGACTCTTTGTCAGTTCTTCCCCCATCCCAAACTGTGGCCACCGCTGATCTGTTCTCTGTCCCTGTGGGTTTGTCCTTTCTCAGGACTGTCATGGCAAAGGATTCCTCTGTTCATTTGTTCTTTTTGTTGTAGACTAGCAGTCCAGCGTATGGATGTACCACAGTTTATTGATCCGTTCTTCTGTTAAAGGACATTTGGGTTGTCTACAGTATTTGGTGATAGTGAATAAAGCCTCTATAAACATTTGTGTATAGGTTTTGTATGAACATACCGTACATTTTTATTTCACTTGGAAATACCTAGGAGTGGGAATGTTGGGTCGTACGGTACATTTATGTTTACATTAACAAAGAAACTACATCTTCTTGTATTTATTGCTGCCTGTGAGAAATCTGATGCCAGACTTCTTCCCCTTACCATCGCCCTGGATGCTCTTGGTAACTTTTTCCCCTGGTCATTCTGAAAGGAGTTTGCATCTATGTGTGGGTCTTTGGTTTCTCTTGGCGGTAATGGGAGAAGTAGGCCTGTCAATATTGTGATTTTCTTCAGATTCTGGATTATTTTCCTATTATAGATTATTCTCCTTGCCCCAGTCCTATATCTGTCTCCCCTTTTGGATTCTCGAGACAGATATTCTGAAATTCTTCTTTCCCCAGATATTGCTAAAGCCTTCTCAGCTTCAGGCCTCCCGTCCTCTCTGCATCCTTCCCAACTCTTTTTCCGAGGCCACCGCACTCACTTATGTGGCCTCAGGTGATTATCCGAGGTATCAAAATCAGATGCCTTCAAGGGCTGGGCAAGTAATATAAATATGTGAAGGCGAGGTATAATACAATAGGGAAAGGCGAGTGCATTGAAATTCTCTTTTTAAAAAT
The DNA here is from genome assembly GCF_000956105.1 of Propithecus coquereli. Taxonomy (NCBI): domain Eukaryota; kingdom Metazoa; phylum Chordata; class Mammalia; order Primates; family Indriidae; genus Propithecus; species Propithecus coquereli. The sequence goes on along the minus strand of NW_012147189.1, from coordinate 9,129,185 downwards.
CCCCTGCTCGTTAATGCTCACCATCAGAATGGATGAGGCGCATCAATATGAACTCTAAATCTCTGCCCCTGAGTCTTGAATCTCTATCTCTAGTCCTAACTGTTCAATAAGACCTCAAGATTCCATACACTCGAATTTTTTCCTGTAACAGTATTTTAATGTAATAACTTACATCTCACATAGAAGTCCTGCCATCATAATTACCTTCATCTGAAAACTGCCTCTTCTTTAGAGTTATGTGATTTCTATTCATGGCACTAACATTTTTCTGGCCTGAGCCTGGAAACGTTGAAGTACTTTGCAAAGTTTCCATCTCTAATCATCTATATCATGTTAGACGCCAAATGCTTCTGAGTTTTTCCTCTAAGCGTTGCTCATAGCTATCTCTTTTTTCCCCCGTGTGCTTCCAATCTTGAAATCCATTCATGCCTGTGTATCCAGTCCTGCCCCAACTTCTCTATCTCTGCTAAATTAATATGGTTTCTCTCCTTATATTTTTCCTTTGTTATAAGCCAGTTACAAATAACATTAAGTAATGTTTTAAAGCAAAGAAATAGTATATTTATAATCTCATCCTACCACCCTGACTCAGCTCTTTTCTCCTCATTCTCTGTATATTTACACAACACACACCTCTTTTTGCATAGTCACAATGAGGAGGTCTATATTTACAATTTATAAAGTAGTTCTACATTTTCTGAAAAACTATTCATTCGTGTGAAGACATAGTTTTTATTTTTAATGGCTTCTTTGCATTGTACCAAACTAATGTAGTGCAGTTTACCTAGCTATTTGTCTATTACTGTACATTGAGGCTGCTTCCAGATTTTTGCTTCGTTTTGTTTTTATATATTACACTGCCATGAATACATAGATTACTCCCTAATGCTGATAGAAAAAAGGTGAAACATAAAAGGACACAGGCAAACCTGTTTTACAAATTACCAGATACTCGAAGGGATAAGAGTTGGAGTGAGATACAGAGATTTCTAAATGTCGTTTTTTTTCCCTGCCACTCTTTTGCTTCAAACCTTGCAGTGGCTCCACATTGCCTGTTGCAACAAATCCAAACTCCTCAGCCCCAATTTTTGTTTTTTATTGTGAGACAAGGTCTCACTCTGTGGCCCAGGCTGGAGTACAGTGGCACAGTCATAGCTCACTACAACCTCAAACTCCTGAGCTCAAGTGATCCTCCCACCTCAGCCTCCCAAATAGCTGGAACTACAGGTGCGTGCCACCATGCCCAGCTAACTTTTGCTTTTTTGGGAGAGATGGGGACTCACTATGTTGCCCAAGGTGCTCTCAGACTCCTGGCCTCAAGTGATCCTCCTGCTTTGGCCTCCCAAAGTGCTAGGATTACAGGTATGAGCCACCACAACTGGCCCTCAGCCCCAATTTTAAGGCTTCCTTCATTTGATCGTCCTGCTCACCAAATGCCTCCTCTATGATGTGGCACACCATCCCTTTGCCTCCTCTGGAGTACAATACCATGTAAGCCTCCTTTTTCTTACCTATAAGGTATAGCAGCACCTTTTTTATTGAGTGGCTGGGTGGGTCAAAAAACAGCCTTCAGCAAGAATTTAGCACAAGGCCTGGAACATAGGAAATGCTCTGTAAATATTAGTTATTAATATAATTATTTCTAGCTATTATTTGGTCCTCCTCTTTAAGCAGGGCAGAGCAAGTTACAAGGGTAGACGTGGGGCCAGGGACAAAATAATAAGGCACAACCCAAGCCTCCAAGTAATTGCAAAATGAGGAAGGGATTGGGGAGGATCAAGGAGATAAAGCAGAAATGAGAGAAGACTTATCCAGAGCACTCATTATTAGGTTCCAGCTGTGTGGTGTGTGTTGGGCTCAAGATGAGCTCAGGAAGCTGAAGTCTGGCTATTCATGAGCCAAAGGCAGGGAAGTCATGGCCACAAAGGGCCAATATTTGGCAGTTTTTCCAATGATCTACTTTGCACCAGGTCCTGAGTCTAGCTGTGGATTTTGATTTTCTTAGAAATCAGGACCTAGACATGGAATCTGAGTAGAGGGCACCAGCGTCCAGGATGGAACTTGATCTGGGTATCTACTCCCAGAGACAGGGATTACTCATCATTTCCTGGCCAGGACTAATGTACACCTCAGATAAGAGAGTGGAGGTTGTAGATTTGAAGACTGACACAGCTAAAGTAGGAGAATGACCTTTTGGAAGTTAAGCACTTCCTGATCTTGGAACTGTGAGCTCTGTGCTAATGATCCCCGCACCTGTGCCCAGGTTCATCCCCTGTGCTTGCCTGACTGTCATCCCGCAGCTCTGCCCCTCCAAGACCCACTCAGGCCTCCATCCCAAGCCCCTATCCAATCCTATAGCTCTCAAAAATCTCCCATTTTCCAAATTAATCAGGACATTTATAGACTAAGTTATACATGTTAATGTCCAGCGTGTGTTACTTTGTGATGTTCACAAATGGCTTTTTGTGTCTCTTTATTTAAATAGACTAAAAGTCCCTGGAGAACAAGGGTCTTGGGCTCTTCTTGCTTGTAACTTGTACTGTAGACCACCATGGTGAGAGCATGGGGCCATTCCGTTTATGCTTTTGGCTCCCAGTCTAAATTTATTGTTTTGGGATGACTTTCTTTTGCTTGTAGAACTTTCTGAGGTAAGGAAAGGATCACCAAGAGAAAGCGGCCTTATTAATTCATTTATTAAAAACTTTTAAAAACTATTTTAAATCCCGTACATGCCCATTAGAGATTGAGCAATACAGACACTGTGTAAAGTAAAAGTTGCTAGTCTCTCACCGGGTCTCACCACCTACCTTATAATCCCACCCACCTCAGGTACAAGTCTGTCCTTTCCTTTATTTCTCATTTTAAACCTTGACATATCCTTCTGATATTAAGTCATCATTCCAAATAGAGTTTTAAAAGAAAAAAAAAATAGGATAAGTGCTGTGATTTAGAAAAATAACAGATAAAAATAGAATATTCTAATTTTCTATACAATGAAACTTTTCTAAACTTGCAAAGAAATACGAGATTTAGCTATTAAGCTGGAAGCTTGTGGATCTCCTCTTGTCAAATAATTGATTATTCCAAGTTAATAAATTAAACATAATAACAGAGTCCTAAAGTAAGAAAATTAGTCTGGACTGGCCAGATTTAGAGAGAAGTCGATAATCTGATTTAGGCTTTGTTTGCTTGTCTGACTTGCCCAGAAGGCTCTTCTTGTCAGCATTATGTCCGCCATATTTGTTCATGTGGTTCCCAAAGTGGGATGTGAAGTGAACACCTACTTTTCCCTTTCAGTGAGTCAGAGCTGTAGAGGGCTTGAAGATAGCTAGGACTCTATGGAAATAGATAACTTTGTATAAAGAAGAGTCCAGGTTCTTGTTATTTTATTGTACAGAGAATACATTTACTAGCAGACAAAAGTATTAGAAAACCCATAAAATACACTGTGTTGATGATTATAAGAATGCTTCCAGCCCATTATTCAGTCCAGCAAGACTTTGAGTAAATAGATAGATCTATGAGTGTTCATTCATCCATCCATCAAACCTTCACTAGACATAGAAAATAAAGAAATGAGCCAGACACAGCCCCTGGCTGTCAAGGAACTCAGAATCTAGTGGAGGAGATAGACTAAAAAATCATAAGAGTGTAGCTAGAATAGAGGTTCATGCAAGTTACCATAAAAGTACAGTGGAAGATCACAGAGAAGGGAAAGCTAACTCAAACTGAATGCAGGGGAGTCAAGAAATACACCCAGAGATGGTGATGCTGGGCTATGAGTCAGCCTGGTGACCACAGTGAGAGGTAGTCTAGACAAAGGGTTCAACACAGGTTCAACACAACATGAGAGAGAGAGAGTATGTTGCATCCAGATTATTTTGGGCAGTGAGATCATTTCTTGACTGTATTTTTCACTTTTAAATCTGTTCTATTTGCAACATACAGTGAATGAATGTTAGGCTGCTCAGGACCAAGTCAGATGCTGAATTCAGTCAGGGGTTGTGGGGTAGGAGGGCAACTGTCCTATTTAGGCCTATAACTGGAGAATATTGAAGGATTTACAAATTCTTTCTTTCCAATCCTTGGACTCATGTGATCTTGAAGGTTTTCAGGCATGTGTAAGCAATTGTAGGGCCTATGTAATTCATAGATCAAGTGGCCTCATAGTCTGTCACTACAATTCTACTTGCCTTATATTTACACAGCTTGGTTGGGATGTACCTTCATGAGGATGCTCTTGGTACGTGATTGACAGCTCTTCAGACATGATGCACTAGCTTAATACCAGCCTTGGTCAAGTTGGAGAGGTGTACCTGATTTGTCTTGCTCTTAATATCTCAGTGTTCTTGCAGTTGTTCTAGAGTTTCACAATCTGTTCTTCAGTGCTTAAGTTTGTCTCTGAATGGTAAGAGTTTCTACCATACATGACGGTAGTAGGAATGCCTGAGAGAGGCAGTGATGCTTCCAGGTCAGTGTGTTTATGTTTGTTGCTCTGAATGGGCTGGTCTGAGATGGCCTCAAATTAAAGTTATAGTTCCCAAGGGGTTTCTGAAGAAGAAACTAAGTGGAATTTTTTCTAAATTAATTGTTCATTTTTTCTCTTTTAGTCCAGAATCTAACAAGAATTTTAGGACTGAAATTTTATTTCAGCAAAAGTATATACATATAGATGCTTGTTCATAACAACTCTGAAAATGTGGATTATATGTGTGATTTTAATGCATTCGCTGGAAATAATGTTATTTTTCACAAAGTAAAAGCATCCGTAATTTTGCTACAAGGAAGAATATTTGCTTCCTCTCACACATTTTATTTAATAATTTTACTTCTTTCAAAGCAAAACAGCACACAATTTGAAAATGAAATTTCCCCAAAGTGTTCAGTTTGCTAATATGTTTTTCATTTTCTTCATTATGCTATAATGGAATGTTGCCATACTTTGAAATGTGCAATTTATCTCCCTGGAGGCAGCAGATGGTGTGACTAATCTGTCTTTTGGTACAGGATTTATCATGAGATGGCATCTAGGACTGCATGAAATGGGGGCCCTGCCCTCAAAAAGCACTGACTCTCCTGCCCTAATTGTATCATTACAACATTTATGTAAATTTTATTATTTTTAAATATGAAAAAGCCTGTAAAAATGAAAAGGTCTTGGCACTTTTGTTGAAAAGCTTTCTTTTTCTTAGTTTATATAAGGAAATATTTTAGGTAAAAACTATTTGAGTTATTTTAATTATATTTGCAAGTGTTTTCTTCACTGAATGCCTCTTTGCTAGCTGACCTCTTGGGTAGGATGTGATTTTATTGGGATTTCTGCTCTACTCTGTGATCTGGTCTTCAGCTTTGAAAGTCTGGCAATTTGTCTTTGTATGGGAATATTCACTCACACTAACCAAACTCACAGGCCTGTTGTACAACCAGAGTTCTATTTTACTAATTTACAATGACAAATACAACTTCATGTAGTTCTGGTTAATTCTCTCCCTCAAGTTGAACTGACACCAGAAGCTAGGTTATGATCAAAAGTTTATTTGGTTAGTAGGGGTAGACCCTCTTTCTATGGGGCTATGCCTGCCATTTGGACTGGATTCACATGTTGTGATCATGGTGTTCTTGTTCCTGAACTGTGCTAACAATTTTTTATTCTCTGAACATTTTTAGTCCCCTCTGACTACTCTGTTACATCATCTCTTTAAATAGAACATCTGATAAGTGTGTAACTCCCAAATAGAAAATAGTTTTATCTTGAGTGCAAACTTTAGGACAATAGTGATTTTTCTGTAGTGCTGTGATCAATTAGCAATGTCTGCCACAGACAGGAGAGGGGAATGGTGGCTTAAGTGGTACACATTTGCTCACGCTGGTTTAAATCACAAGATTAGTATATGGAATCAAATAAGTACTCTGATTAGATTTAAGAACTGCATTCTGTACTCTTAGAAATTGAGAATGTGCTTTTAAAGCTGGAAGAAATCTTAATTTTCTCATTTTATGGTTTAGAAACTCTTTGTCTTGAGGGACTTACTGAAATCAGAGCTGGTAGTTGAGCAATGGCTCAAACCCAGGGTTTCTGACTCACAGTCCAGCATACTTTCTTATAAACCATATAATATAGATCTAAGAATTCCAAAGACTGGTTATTTCATTTTCCAACTAATTTGAGATATCACTCTTGGCTGGTAGGATTAATTATTTTATTCTTTTAGGCCAGCAAAATAAGCATGAGGATAATTATGTATACCAATGGTACTGAACCTTGGTTGCACATCAGAATAATTTGGGAAGAATATTAAAAAAAAATGCTCAGGCCTCCCACTGACCAGTTAAATCAGAATCTCTGGGGTGGAGCAACAATCATTGTTACTTTTAAAATATTTCCCATATGATTCAAATTTGCAGCCTAGATTGAAATCATTGATATAACAATTTGAAAGTTGTTGAAATGATTGAACACTTTGAGAATGCTTAAATGGTCATTGCTGACATTGTTCAGTTAAATCTTGAAGGAATCAGTATTTTTATCAACCAAAATTAATCCTTCCAAATAAATATCACAGAATACAAATTAAGATTAGTAAATTACTAAGTATTTTTCATTCCATAATTTGTAGTACAGGCATCAAATAGGAAATTGGAAAAATAGCAATGATTGTGATGATAAAGAATTATCCTTAGTTTATGGCATGGTAAGGAAAAATATTTCTTTTAATAGTCTTGACAAGTGTATAAAAATACTATTCACTCTTTAGTCAGTCAATTTCAATTTCAGATGAGTAGAAACATGGTGGTAGAAATCTGAATAAATGCACCAGAATATCATTGCAAGTACCCTTCCAATTCAGGGGACTGCTCACTGATAATGTATACAATGATACAAAAGTTGTGTTAATATCATGAATTGGAAAATGAAAATTGATAGAATCGAAATTTTTGGTCCTTTATTGCTTATTTATTGATAGTACTCAGAGTACTGTGATTCTCTCTGCCATTAAAATATAGCTGAACTTTGTGCTATATACATAGCTAGTGGAAGGGAATGCTGTCCTGAAGCCAGAGTAAAGAATAACAGATATTTACCTTTAAAATGAATTTTAATATTTATTTACATGTCACTGATATTTTGGAAATGTTTCAGAAATGTAGTTATACTATAAAGCCCTGCAGGGAAAGAGATTCCTATCTTCCATGTTTCCTTAATTTCCTACCACTTTGTCCTATACCAGACTGTGTTTTAGCAGTAGACTTCCAGTTCCTCTCTTTCAGTTCTCTGTCTCTCCCTTCTCACCTTCTCTAGTTCACTCTTTATTTTAAGAGGCCAGGGAGGGAATTAAGTGCTTATGTTTTAAAAGGTTTTTCGGTTTCCAGAGCAGGATTGGGGAAAAGCATTCACAGTGTTGCCTTGCATTCAAGAAAAAGTTATTAGAATATAACCAGCCACACTTCAAGTGGACCAACTGAAGGTAAGGAACTTGAAACAAGGCTTAAAAATCTCCCAGTTGGACTAATACTTTATAGATAATTAAAGCTAAGTGACCATCTCATCATCAACTAGGACCTTCCTAGTTCTGATGAAAATAGGTTTTATATATGGCAAAAGAACAGACATTGCTGAAGTCCTCTTACAGCACAGAGAATTCAGAATTACCACCCTAAAAGTTGGCACTATGAAACATGTCATTGAGGAAAGCTTTTTTTTTTAAATGTTGCTCATTGGATTGGCAGATTATGACAAAACTACATTCATGTTACTTGAATACATCTTTTGTCTAGTTTTACATGCTTTTGACTTGTCTAGAAAATGACATATTGAGGTTTTCATTAGCTTTAACCAAGTGTGATTTTCTTATGGAAGATACCTTGGCAGGACTGCAGTTTAAGGGGAATAAACCAGTGAAGCTCAGAAAGGCCATAGCCCTTCTTCAGATGGTAGCAATGAGCTGAAAGACTCATTAATCAACCACAGAGTCACAGGTGTGATGGTTTGCCTACAAACTGCCAACAGACTGTGAAAGTCACATCCGACAGGCTAAATTGTCAAACTAGACCCATCCATAAACATTTTAACGCAGCAAAATCCCAACTCTTTTGTCTTTAAGGTGTAATTTTGAGATGGTTAATTTTCTACAAACCTTCTATGAAATGTTTATTTCATAAAATCCAAATTTCTTGAAGAAGAATCAGATTCAGCATTATTTTCTTTCATAAAAATTTTTATTGGTTTCTTAATTTCTTGTATTATTTTTTCTAATGCTTATTTACTCTCCTTTATTTTAAAAACTTATTCTCTTGTACTACGTGAAAGGTTGGAGGATGGGATTTGTCTCTGTCAAAGCCGATGTAGGGAAAACCCACTTTTAACATGTGTGTTAGCTTGAATTATACCACTCAGAAAAATTTCATTCATAAGGAAATGTCTGTGGATATGTTTTAATGGAAGGACAATATTGTAATCTACATTTTTTTTACTAAAAGAAATTCTCTATTTCAAGTTAGCCATGTGGCTCTTTGTATTTCTCTTTCTTTTGAGCTCTCTGAGGAATCAAAATTTTTGTTTATTTTTTTTAAAATGGTACATTGCTAAAGAAGTCATGGTCAACCTTAAGTTTGTGTGCTTTTGTCTGGAGTATTGTAACAAAGTGACAATAAGTTTTCAAATGAATATGTAGTTTATGTTATAGGGAGGGTTTCAATGAAATTTAGTAAAATAATGTGATGGCCTTAAATAAGTCTGACAGTTCCAGATCTACTACTGTAACTCCAGCAGTAACTTGTATTTTTGCCTTTTGCATGCATGAAAGCTAATACATAAGACCAAATGATTTATATATTTTTTCTCACTGCAGTTTCATTTTGTCAGTTTTAAACCATTGAATAGTATGTTTGTGCTCATCAGGAAGAGGAAATAGAATTAAGCATGGTGCAATTATAAATTGTGTGGGTTCTCTAGGACCTTGCCCCTCAAAGCTTCTTCCATTGGAAATGCAGAATCTTGGGCCCCATTCAAGACCTACTGAATGAAAATCTGCATTCCAACAAGATACTCAGGTGATTCATATGCATATTAAAAAGTTTGAGAAGCATTGAGCTAAGGTGAGTTATTAGTTTTTACCTGTCATTTAAATACCATCCCAACAAATACTGTTATGAGAGTTCCCATATAGAAAATATATCCAAACCCTATTTAATTGTCTAGATATTTTAAGCAATATACAGTAAATACCAACTTGACAATAGAATTAAAACACCCTAATAAAATTGAAGTTAGACATTATCTCTTAAACATATATAAGTGAACATTAAATATCCAAAGGCAATGATATTATACCAAAGCATCTATTTATTAGGTCTAGATATGTGACACAAGTGTAGGAAAAGGCAGTGTACAAAAAATTGTAAGGCACATCCTTGTTCATAAAAAAACTTACAAACCATATTTTTATACACTATAGGTAGGGCAAGGCCTCATTTTATTTTATTTTTTCATGTTTTAATATTGAAGAAGACAGGAACAGTCTTCAAAATAGCAGGACTTTACAATGTCCCTTATGAAATTTATTGCCTGAATTAAATGTCTGTCTTCATAGCCAATTCTGATTACAAAAGAAGCTGAATGAAGTATGTTATTTTTTTCTTATTTTTCATGTTGTTTCTTTGTCCCTTGGAAAAAATAATAATATATATTTAGACTAAATAGACTTTGGAACATCAAAAAGGAGACAAATCACAATTTATATCCTTAAGGAAGTAGTCATACTCTCATTCCCATTCCTTATCAATCTCTGTTCTGCCAAAATACTATTAGATTATATAAAATAAATTTCATAAAATACTCTGATTACTACTCTATATTAACCTTAAGTTGATACTGAAGCACTCCATTAAAGGAATTGGAGGGAAGAGGATTTTTACAGATAGAAATTAATAAGCTATTTAATAATTTGTAGCCCATTTCATGGTATCTAAACAAAGTTGAACAAACTCTGATAATTCTACAATCTATGTATACCCAATATTCTCCTGGGAATTGTTGGTAGAGAGGCATCAAGCTGATATATTTGCACAGAGGAAACCCTCAATAACTATTTGTGTTGATTTGAAAACAATTAGAGTATCAATTGCAACACAGGAATGCAACAAAAAGGGAATGGGAAGGATGAAAATTGTATACTGAGAATTTGCTGAATTACTAAAAATTCTATTTCTGTAGTCTTGTTTAAGTGAACAATTTGGATGAAGAATAGTAGATAATACTATATGATAGACTAGAAAGTATAATGATAAAGGTTAAAAATTTAAGAAATGTATGTTTGAAATTTCATTTTCATATGAAATAGACTACATATATAGTAGTCTATTATACTATATACTATATACTACATACTATATACTACATATATAGTAGTCTACTTATACTAGTCTCAAAACATTTGCCTAGACCATCCTCAAGAATACCATACTCGCATTTTTGCTATATGTCAATGCATAACTTTTAGCAACTATTCTCTTGTTGGCAAAGACTAGAAGAAAGAGCTGTCACTTCATAGTCTTAATTTCAGGTAGAATATATAAATGAATTATCAGCTTCATTTTAATGGAAATATGTATAAAAAGATGTTGTCATTGGAATCATTGAAAAGTATGCCTTAAAGTAAGTCTAATGGCTATTTATCTATATTGCTAGTGGCTAATAATTTTATTTTGTGTGTTAACTTAGTAATTATATACCTCCACCCCCCAAAATAATATAGGCGTGTTTTCTTTTTCTTTTTTTTTTTTTTTGAGACAGAGTCTCACTCTTTTGCCCAGGCTAGAGTGCCATGGCATCAGCCTAGCTCACAGCAACCTCAAACTCCTGGGCTCAAGCAATCCTTCTGTCTCAGCCTCCCGAGTAGCTGGGACTACAGACATGCGCCACCATGCCTGGATAATTTTTTTTTTTTTCTATATAGTTTTAGTTGTCCTATTAATTTCTTTCTATTTTTAGTAGAGACGGGGTCTCGCTCTTGCTCAGGCTGGTTTCGAACTCCTGAGCTCAAACAATCCTCCCACCTCAGCCTCCCAGAGTGCTAGGATTACAGGCGTGAGCCACTGCGCCCGGCCGGCATGTTTTCTTTGTCATAATAAAAACTCTAAGAATTACATTTAAATACATCCAGACTCTTTCCACTAAAGTGTTAATGAAATTAACAATAAAAAGGTATAATAATTTCTACTGAGATAATTACATGCGTAATTTAACAGTAGATTTGGAGAAAACTGGAAGCATTTGTATGATATACAGTTAAACCTCTGTAAATGGTATGCAGAAAACCAAAGACTGTCTCATTGTCTTTTGGATACAAAGGGAATCTTTAAAAATGTTAAGTAGAAGTAATTCTTAAAAGGTAAATTTTCTCTTTCATTATTTTAATAAATAGCTCTTTAAAAATGCTTGACTAATTGTTGTTTCATGAATTTATTGTCTTTTTTGCATTTTAAAAATATAGTGTTTGACATAACTTTATACCCTCACAGCAATTATAAATCGAGTCTGCTTGTTTTCTAATTTGATCAATTAAGATTAGAGAATGAACTACAGCTTTTCTCAAATAATTTGGGGCAGTTTCAACTTGATCTGTATTTTGGGACTGGTTTCCACACAAGAATATTCTCAACTATCCAATGGATAACACATTAAAAAATTTGAAGAAATTTATTTTCTAAAGGGAAGAAAATACGTTTAGAGTGCTTGTTATTTTCCTGGCAATATGCTGTATATTTTTACATAGACTTTTAATCCTTAAAATTATTCTATAAAACACTTGTCATATTCTCAATTATAAAGGTGAAAAAATAGATTCAAAGAAAGAATTTTCAACATCACACAGTTTGGACAAGGCCCAAGCTGAGATTCAAGTACAAGGCTGGCAGTTGATCCCAAAGCCCACATCCTTTCCACACAGACTGCTGGCAAAATACGTGGTATGATGACACATGACGTGGATATTTTCTGTGAGCATGCATGTAGCACATGTTATTTTAAAAGGATTTATTGTTAAATATAGCAGATGATGACAAAAAACATAAATGTGAAGCGTCATAAAGTATCATAAAGCAAACATTCATTTAACTACCACTGATAACCTATGCCCAGGAATAGAATATTGCCAGCACCCTGGAAGTTCTCCATCCCCACCCCACTTTCTTCCAAACACCATCCTCTCGCTTCTCATGAAAGATTACCACTATCTTTACTTCTAATACTATAGTCCAGGGTTTTTTTTGTTGTGGTGGTGGTAAAATAGACATAACATAAAATGTACCATTTAAGCATTTTTAAGGGCACGGTTCATTGGCATTAAGTACATTCCCATTGTTGTACAGCCATTACCATCATCCATCTCCAGAATTTCTCATCTTCTCAAACTGAAACTCGGTACCCATTAACAATAACTCCCCATTCCTCTCTTCTTTCAGCCCCCTGGCAACCACCCTTCTACTTTCTGTCACTAGGAATTTAACCACTCTCAGTACCTCATATAAATGGAATCATACAGTATCTATCCCTCTGTGACTGTGTTATTTCACTTAGCATGCTGTCTTCAAGATGCATACATATTGTAGCATGGGTCAGAATTTCCTTCCTTTTTAAGGTCAAGCAATATTCCACGGTATGTATGTACCACATTTTGTTTATCCATGTATCCGTCAATGTACAACTTGTACAACTCGGGTTCCTTCTACCTTTTATCTACTATGAATAATATTGCTGTGAACATGGATGTGCAAAAATCTGTTTCTGTCCGTGTTTTCAGTCCTTTGGGGTATATACCTAGAAGTGGAATTGCTGGATTATATGCTTAGTTTTGGGAGGAACTACCATATTGTTTTCCACGATAGCTGTACCATTTTATATTCCTATCAGCAGTGCACAAGCATTCCAATTTCTCCATATCCTTGCCAAAAATTGATATTTTTGTGTTTTCTTTGAAGATTTGTTCTTTCTGAAACTTTACATGAACTAAATATTATGTATTTTCTTTTCATTCTAGTTTCTCTTGCTCAGTTTGTGAGATTCATCAATACAATTGAATGTTGCTGAAGTAGTACATTTTTATTGCTATACAGTATTCCATTTTATGACTGCATCCAATTTATTCATTATACTGTTGATGAACATTTGGATTGTTTCTAGTTACTAGTTACTATGAGCACTGCTGCTGGGAACATCCTTGTAAATGAATCTTGGTGTATGTGTGGGTAACTTGTGTTTTATATACATGGAAGTATGTAGAATTGCTGGGTCATAGGGTATGCGTATGTTCAGCTTTACATGATGTCAAGCTATTTTCCAAAGTTGTTGTACTTGTTTACATGTCTGCCAGAAATGTACAGAATTTCTCACTGCATCATATCCTCACCAGTACAAATGTGGTTTTTGCCATTCTGATGTGTGATTACAGATGATGCTGAATATTTTTCTATATATATTAAGCATTTGAATTGCCTCTTTGACAAATGCCTTTAAGCCTCCTGCCTACTTTTCTATTGTTTTTTGTCTTTATTGATTTGCATGAAAAAATATAGATAAAAGGATGGATGGATGGATAGATGGATAGATACAGGGATATAAACCCTTTATTGCAAATGTGTTCTCCTATTCCTTGGCTTGCCTTTTCACCTTCTTAATGATGTCATTTGGTAAATAGAAGTTTTTAATGTCAATGTAGTAAAGAGTTATAAAATAATTTTCCTTTCTGGATAGTGCTTCTTTTGCCCTTTTAAATAAATCTTTTTCTACCCCAGAGTCATGAAGCTATTTTAAATTAGCTGTCAATATATTTTAAAAGGTGGAGGGCTGCTGAAAATGTCATCGAATTTGCGTTATATCTGTAAATGAATTTGGAGATAATTGATATGTTCATAATATTAAGACTTCTAAGCCATAAACATGGCATATTCCTCCATGGGTGCACTGAATTGTGAAAAATATAAAATACATGTGAATGTTCATATGAACATTTTTATATGTGGACCAAAAATTGGCTTTAATCATTTTATATCAATAACTGAGCTAGCTTAACCATTGAATTACAGTCAGCCCTCCGTATCCATGGATTTTGCATCTGCGGATTAGATCAATCTCGGATCGAAAATATTCAGAGAAAGACATGGATGGTTTCATCTGTACTGAACATGTACAGACTTTTTTCTTTTCATTATTCCCTAAACAACATACATAAACTATTTAAATAGTATTTACCTTGTACTTGGTGTTGTAAGAAATCTAGAGATGATTTAATGTGTGAGGGAAGATGTGTGTAGGTTATATGCAAAAACTACATTATTTTATATAAGGGACTTGAAGTATTTTGGTATCTGAGAGGATCCTGGAACCAACCCTCCATGGATACTGAGGGACTTACTGTATAGGCTAAGAACATATCATACGTTAATTGAGCCAAACGTTTTATTTGTTACGTGAAAAACCTGAATAATATTTTTTCAGCGTACATGGACAAACTCCTAGACATTCTTTTAAAAAGGCATTCTTTTAAGAGGAGTGTGTTCTTTAACACATTCCTCCATGGAAGAAAGTAAGATGATACTTTCAGAGTTCACTGATAAAAACAGGGGTTTGGGGGAAAGGTTGCTTTTTAAAATTTATCAGGTTTGTTTTGTAGTTCTAAAATAGTGGACCTACTTTTTAAAGAACAGGACAAGTCTTGTTCTGAATACCATGCTAAATGAGATTCAGTACATGCCCTAATTTCGTAAGGTTTATGTTTGGACACACAAAAAAATTGGGCCAAGCTTAGTGAGCTGGTGGATAATTTTAAGTCTGTATGAAAAATGCAATTGCAAGTAGTTCCATGGAGTTGGGAACCGTGCCTTTCTCACATTGTCTCCCAAGTGCCTGGTGAGACATCAGGCTTGGTGGTGGTGGAGAAGAAATACGTGTTGAATGAATGTATGAGAGGAAGCATTTAGAATAAAAATATGATGCTACAGGAAATAAGACATAAGATATTCAATATGGTTCACCATCGAGTTCTTGAAAAATTGTTTTGACGCTTTGATTTTTAAAAGAATCACAACCCCCAAGTCAATGAGAAAAAGCTGCTGTAAATTATACACTAAACTCTTATTAAATTACAAATACTAAAGATGTAAAAATCTACCTCCAGTTTTTAGCAACTTGTCATGCTAAAACTCACCTGGGGGGGGAAATATTTGTAGGAATTAAGGTACTTTATTTATAAGAGGCACAATTAAGATGCTCAGTCATTTTTTGTGATTAGTAAATTATTCCCTAGTTAATAGAATTTTCTAGCTTTCCTCAGCAGATGATGGTGAGCTACTGAGTTTAGAAGGAAATACTACATATCTACATCTATAAACAATTTGTTTTCCAGGATAATATAAAACAAGATCAATTTTGGTATGTAAAAAAGCATTATTAATGTTTTTTAAAAAAAGAAATAGATGAAAAATATGATTACAAATATCTGTTAAATTATATGTCTTGACATCTTTATATATAAGGCAACATGTGGCAATTTGAATAGTATTTATTTATTTAGTAATTTGTCAAAAATGAATAGGCCATTATAGTCTTATTTATTATTATAATAGAGGAAAAGACTTCTATATCATATTTTTCTGTATGTAATAAACCTATTCAATTTTTAAATGTGTATACACACACCGATACCGTCACTTGTCACTTAAGGACAACAAGGATACATTCTGAGAAATTCATAGTTACATGATTTTCTTCTACAAACATCATAGAGTGTACTTACACAAACCTGTATGGTGTATAGTCTACTATACACCTGAGTTATATGGTATAGCCTATTGCTCCTAGGCTACAAACGTGTACAGCATTTGATTGTACGGAATACTGTAGGCAATTATAACACAATAAGTATTTGTGTGTCTAAACACAACTAAACATAGAAAGGTACAGTAAAAATACAGTATTATAATCTTACGGGACGATTGTTACGTACACAGTCTGTTGTTGACTGAGATGTCACTATGAGGCACATGACATGCTTTCTCTCTCATATATAGAGTATATATAATATATAAAAATGTTAATAATATATATACACACATGTAAAGTAAATGAAGAGGAAATGTTAGAACCTGACATTTTGTCTTCTAACCTAAGCACTCAAAATAAAATTAAAACAACTACAGTTTACTTAAAATAGAATTTTTTCACATAATTAATATTTATCTATCTATCCTAACTAAAGGAGATACAGTCATGAAAAGCCCAAATACTGTAGCACACATACTGCAGGGTTCTCCTTCAATGGCTCCCAACTTTGTGAAGCAAATCATCACTCATCTGGTTGAATAGGCCAGAAACCTGGCTGTTACACTGAAATTCTTTCAATCCATGTTCCCCATTTCCAATCCATCACATATCTATCTAGTTTTCTCTCTCAAACCATTCCATTTCTGTTTTCTTTTTCACCACCTTAGTCTAAGGAACCCTCATAGCTCCTAACTAACCTCTGTTCATCCACCTACCCCCCTCCTATCCAGTGTCTGCAAGGAAAAATCTGATTATGTTACCCTCTCGCTTTAAAATTCTTTAAAAACACTTAGAATAAAATTCCAATCCTAAACCTGGCCTACAACTCCTCCATGAGCTTCCCTGCCTATAGCTGTAGTCTTACCTCTTTCCTCACTCACTCACTTATTATGCCCCAGGCTATCACAGTCTTCTTTCAGTCCTAGAAATGCTCTATTCTCTTTCCCACTTTGGGGCCCATGTATGTGCCTGATCTCTGGAATATTTCTCATATACACCAACCCTCATTAGGTTCTGATCAACTTTAATAATAATTTAATGCTAAATTAAAACCCATATGGTAAAGAGAAAAATGGACTCATCTCTAATTTAAACAATAATTTTAAATTATAGGACTAACTTGATAAGCTCTCCAAAAATGTCAAAGAATAATGAATGAAAACAATAAAGAAAGGATAGTGTATATAAACAGAGGATATAGTGTATATAAACCTACGATATGGGTGATGGAGCAGAAAATTTGAAACTCAGAAATTTTAAAAAGTGACTCTTCATGCACAGGGAAACAATAATATGATTATGGCTGACTTACATCAGAAACAACAGAGGCCAGAAGGAAATGAAATGACATACTCACTGAAAGAAGTATGTGCTGAAAGAAGAAAACTGTGAACTAAGAATTCTATAAATAGCAAAACTGTCTTTCAAAAATTAATGTAAAATAAAGCCATTTCCAGATAAACAAAGAGAAATTGTTGTTAGCTCATCTGCCTTTCAGGAAATACTAAAATAAGTCCTTCAGGTTGAAGGAAAATTCTTTTTTTTTCTTTCTTCCCTTTATTTCTTGGCTTCTGGGATACCAGATAGTATCAGGTCATTAAATATGAAATGTCTGATTTCGAATCAAAAGTGTAGTTTATTATCTCTCAAACAAGAAACAGTACAATTAATCAAAGTGTGCACCTGAACTATTGACACAGTTTTGCCATCTTAATGGTAGCTTGTTTATGCCAGCAGCAAAGAAGCCTGGAGTGCAAGTGGCAATGAAATCACAAAAGGCGTTTTCCACAGCTTGTTGAGAATTGAATATGTTTCCTTCCAAAGCCTGGAAAAGTGGTAGTCAGTTGGTGCAAGGTCTGGTGAATACATGGATAACAAAGACTTTCCGAACGCAGCTTCTGTAGTGTGAGCAGTGTTGTTTGAGACATGTGGTTGAGTGTTGTCTTGCAAGAGGATTGGCCTATCTCTATTGACCAATCTCAGCTGCTTAATCTCAAGCATTCTCATCCAATTGGTTGCAGTAGACATCCACTGTAATCCATCAACCAGGTTTCATGAACTGTAGTGGATAATACCAGCCCTAAACCAACAAACAGACACCATTAGCTTTTTTGATGAATATTCGGTTTTGGACTATGTTTCTGCACTTCATCTTTATCCAACCATTGTGTCGAATGCTTGTGATTATCAAAAAGAATCCAGTTTTCATCACACATAACAATATGGTGTAGAAATGGTTCTTCTTTATGTTGTGACAGCAAAGAAAAGCAAGCTTTGAGATTACTGATCTTCTGATGTTCCTTTAATTCATGTGGAACCCTTCTATCCAGCTTCTTTACCTTGCCAATTTGTTTCAAATGGTCCGATATTGTTAGAATAGTAACATGAAACCTTGCTGCTAATTCATGCGTAGGTTGAGATGGATTCACTTCCACTATAACCTTTAGCTTATCATTATCCACCTTGGTCTCAGGTCGCCCGTGTGGCTTATTTTCAAGATTAAAATCGCCAGAACGGAACTTCTCAAACCATCGAGGTACTGTGCGTTCATTAGCAACATCATTCCCGAACAGTTCATTGATATTTCCAGCTGTCTGGGCTGCATCGGTTCCATGATGGAACTCATATTCATAAATAATACAAATTTTTGACTTAATCAATGGTTTCAAAAAAATTGCTCTAAAAAAATTTGAAAGATAATCACAAGCCAAAACATATGTTTGAAAGACTGAGGATGTACCTTCATGATAAAAATGAAACAAGAAGTGTCAAAGTGAAATGTCAAAGATATCAACTGTCAAACTTAGTACTTAAGGAAATTGGATATTTCATACTTAATAAGCTAGTAACAAGAGTCCACAGAAAGAAATAAACAGCACCAGAAAAGGTAAATAGGTGGGAAAATATAAAACACTGAATAAATACATTTTAACTCTTTTATCAACTTGTTTAAAAGATATAAGATTACAAAAAGCAATGATTTAAACTGTATCATTGGGTTTAAAACTTACATAGATTTGATATGTATGGCAATGATAGTACAAAAGAGGAGGAAGGGAATGGAGCAATACAGAACCAAAGTTCCCTTCTATCTTGCCGAATGAATCACCCAGTCACCTTCTCCTTCACTTTGAATGTCCTCCATCACTTCTCCAAAATTATGCAGTGTTCTTTCCAAGAAGAGCCCCCTGTAAGTATACATCCACCTACAACTTTCGATCCTGTACTTGAGAGCAGCGTGTGCGGGCTGCTTCTAGTCCGCCATCTTTGCTTCGTACATTAGTCTTTATATATTCAAGTTTTGACTTCCCTCCCTAATTTGCCTATTATTTATTTTTCATGGTCCTTGAATAGTTTTGTTTGATTTTTATTTTTATTTTATCTAGTGTTTCTTAGTTGTATCAGTGTGAGAAATCAGCTTCAGTAGACTTATTCCTTTTCCCCCAAACCGGAACTCTACATTTCAAAATATACTGCATTTTAAAATAATGTGGACGCTGTCAACAAAGCACTCTATCAGTTGCTAATATAAAGGTGGGATTGACTGGGCTTCACTTGATTAACTTCAAATTTTGAAATAACCCTATCATTATGCAACCATTTCTTCATTGCTGTTCAAAGTTCAGTAATTCAACAGATGGTTATAGTATGCCTAATATCTATCAGAAACTTAAAAAGCCAAGGTATATAATAGAATTTTCTATATTTTATGCTATGTGATTCATAGCAAATAAAATCATTATTTAAAATCATTATTGCATTATCAGGATGAAACCCAGCCTACTTGTATTGCATCATCTCCTTAGTCTACTGAATTCAATTTGATCATATTTTGCTCAGCTCTTCAAAATTCTTTGCTTTCCCTTGCTTCTAGGCTTTTCCCCTCGCATTACATTTGCTTAATGCTCTCCTGTTCTACACAAACTCTTACTAGCTCCTTCAACCAGCTAAATTCCATTCATTCTTCAGGTCTCAGCTTAAGCATTACTCTCTATGGGAAACGCTAATTTTCTCTAGATTAATTAACTCCACAGCACACCTACTTACCCACACTGAACTGAAATTTGGTGTTTAATGGACTCTGCATAGCAGAGGTAAGGCCTAGTGACAAGAGGATGTAAAGGACTTTTAAGGGACTAAAAGTAGCCCAGAGTGGCAGGAATAAAACATGCATAGTGGAGAGCAGTCTTCTGTGAGGTGAGAGGGAAGCAGTTGCAGGTTGTGAGGTGCTCTAAGGTTTTGAAACCTTAAATGAAGAATGCCTTAGTGGGTGAGCATGGGTGGGAGGAACCAATGTGGTCAGCTTTGTATTTCATCATTGAGAATCACGTTGAAGGTATTTGGATACTTTCAACTTCTAAAAATTATTTCTCTTACATAAGTGAAGCCATACATGTAGTGTAAAAATCAAAAATAAGAAAGAGATGATAAAAGGTAAGGTTCCGTCCCATGTCCTATAGCCACTCAAATTCCCCCCACAAGTATTAATAGTTGTTTCTTGTAGTTAGTTCTTCTAATGACTACCCTATACAACTTTGTAGTATAACACACTTCATCACATTTCTTTGGTCTTATCTATTGACTCCCCACAATGAGCAATGATAAAATCAGTATCTTCAATTTCCTCCCACTTTTCCTCTCTAACTTCCTTCCTCTTTACCAGTAATTTTAATTGAATATGTTATTTCTTATGGTTCTTTTATCATTTGCATTTATAACTTTAAATATGCTTGTGCTTAAGTATCTTTTGACTTCTCACACAGAAGATAAGGAAATTAACGTACCCACCATAAGTTCAACCTTTTCCCCTAGTTCTTGTCTAAAAATTTTTAAAATTATATTAATCAATTGTTCTGCTTTAAACATCTACATTCTGCTCCTGAACAATAATTCCCATAGTTATTTTAATTTTAGTTCCATATTTAAATGGATTCAATTCTCACTGTCATCTTTTTACCATGGTTTCTTCTTTTATCTCTCAGTTAGCTGAAGTTCAGTTTTTAGTGTAGTTTATTCTAGATTAGATCATGGCAGTTTTCTTCCTTGAATATTATGCATTTAAAATTTTTTGCCTCTTACCTTTATTCTTAAATGACAGCTTGACTGGGTATATACTTATTGGGTAATACTTTGTTTCCCAGAAGATGTTATAGCCTTAGTTCCATTGTTTCTGTAGACAGTTTTAGAGTCAGACTATTTTTCCTCCTTGAGTTACTTAATATTTTTACCTAAAAGTCCAAAGAATTTTCATCATCTTCAAAGATCACTTATTTCACCAGCATGTTTCTTGTTTTTTATGTCATTCTGTGTCAGTTTTCCCAGGGAAATGCTATGTCCTTTCCTTCTGTATATTCAAGTCTTATATTATTTCTGGAAAGTTTTCTTAAATTATATCTTTGGATATTTTTCCCATTCCATTTGTTTAGTTCTTTTCTTTAGGTACACCAACTATGTTT
This sequence comes from Propithecus coquereli, assembly GCF_000956105.1. NCBI lineage: Eukaryota > Metazoa > Chordata > Mammalia > Primates > Indriidae > Propithecus > Propithecus coquereli. The sequence goes on along the minus strand of NW_012147189.1, from coordinate 9,107,912 downwards.
ATGTTGTATCACCTTCAATGCCTTCCATATCTTGCATCTTTTATCTTTGTTTATTTCTATCTTATTTTTACAATTTTTTAAATCCCTCTATGTCTGTCCTTCTTTTTTCTGCTCCCAACATGACCTTCATAAAACAAAATGATTTTAATAAATACTTGGATAATGTGGCAAAATTTCCATTTCTTTGGGTTCAGAATTGAGGGCAGGGTATATTTTGACAATTCTTGGTGTGACCACTGAAAGTCGCTTAGTATTTCTCCATAACACCCAATAAATATGCTTCTAAAACACAGACTCAATAAAACAATGAAATTTACTTTAGAAATATGACTTAACTTCTTTATAAGTACAGTCATATTTGAAACATATTTTTAATTTAATACCTAATTATAGATAGGAGGACTGTATAATTGGTATTATCCTTAATTAAAATGATCACTTTAACATTTGAAAAGATTTAAGTCTTATATTATTGCAAAAGTATACCTGTGGTTATTTTTTTCTATCTTTCATTGTTATGTTTATTTTATTATGCAACATGCATTTGGGGCAAAGGAATGGTATTTGACTAGATGCCATTTTTTAATCAATACATTTCATTATAATGTGTACTTTATTATTTATCAAACATCTCTTACAGTCTAAAATATTTGCAAATAATATAATGATAATGGATTATTTCACTTTATTCCTCTTATTTCTTTTTAAAAATAATACAAACTGAAATTTTTTATATCACAATGTGTTGTTAATTAACCAAGATCCTTCTAAACAATGATAAGAGAAGGCAATATCAATCTCTATTCACATTATTTTTCTCTATGATCATGTATTATTAAAGGGGAGAAAATGGAATAATTTTAAAATATAAGTACCATATTTATTTCAAATTTTAGTCTATAAATACTATCATGGAATTTATTGCCACCATAAGAGCAATATGTTACTAATGGAAGATACCTGA
>NW_012147189.1:9023914-9106613 GCF_000956105.1 Propithecus coquereli | reverse complement strand
CTAAAATAATTTAGATTTTCAGGCAAATATTTGAAAAGAGGGTTGAAAATAGGTAATCAACACAGCACATTTGAATTTGATTTTATTGCTGTCAAGTGTGCCACTTCACCAAGACTCAGAATAAATGAAAGATCAACTGTATAGTACAGGTAATTTCCTCCTACTCAGCAAAAAATTAGAAAAGTCATGATTTCTCAATGTGGACAACAATTATTCCTGTAGAGAGGATGATGGAGAGATTGAAATGAGTTTTTATTCCTCCTTACTCATACCAAATTGCCTAGAAAATAAGAATAAATGCAAAGAGCAGTGTTTCCTTCTGCATAAAGTAATATTGAGGTTCTATGCTTTCTTGGAAATATAAATAATGGCAGAAGCATGTAGAACAAGCTTTAGTATGGCTGGATTAATAATTTAAAAAGGAACTGAAGAGTACATAGAAACATGTACCCTGTGTTTCAGCCACTTCTCACCGCTTATTAACATTTGCTGAGCATCAACTTATAACATAAAAAACCAGAGCTTTTAGATCATTTAAAGCGATCTTGCTATAAATCCTCGTGTAGTATTCCTTAAGTGTGAGAACTATAGGTACCCTCAAACACCAGTGTTCAGCTTCTGCATAGACCACTTAGCATAATTCTTTTTTCTCTATAGTTTTAAATGTGTGGGAACATGTGATCAGAGTCCTTTTTATATTCAAAATGGGTCAGCTTCTGTCTAGAAAGTGTCTTATTGTCATGATGTCACCACATCTCAAGATTTGTGACCTTTTGCACTATATGGATTCATGGTAGGCCACATCCTAGTTTACAGGCCAGAGTGCTTTTGTGCCCCCGCTAGGGGGTATCAAAGGCTTTTGGACTGGAATTTCAAGTACCGATAGATTTGGAAAAAACAAAAAGTAATTTTTATATATCCTAAGGACCGCCAGATGTCGCAAAGGCATCATTGATGAAGCGGGTTTTACCCAAAATGTGGCACTTATATAAGGAATACTAGTATTGTGTTTGAGAGTTGCAGAGGCCATAACAGGTCAGTGAAATGTCCTTCAAACATCTGATTTTTACATTCAAGAATGGGCCAAGATGAAAAGATAACCACATATCTGACATTGACGTTACTACCATTTAGACAACCGATTCAATTGCCTTAGTCAATGGGATCAATCAGGCCTTTATTACTTTGTAAAACCACAGAAACGATATAGTTTTTCTTTTTTTAAAAAATGATGGTTAGGGACTACATCTTACCACTACACTTTAACCATAGCATTAAATGCTTCGTAGAAGCACAAGTAAACTTTCGTAACTCCCCCTACCCTCCAAGTTTAAAGCATTTTATGAGATGTACAAAATTATAATAATGAAAGAAATGCTGCTGAGTGAATTTCTGCTGAGCGAAACTGTATGCATAAATTGGCAGTTTAACAAGTAAAACTTGGAAGCAAGCATTTGATGATTGATTTTTTATTGAGACAGAACAAGCATGATAGTGGGTAAAGTGATTTTCCTTATTGAGAGAAAATATAGTGTTTTTCAACATGTCTCTAGCATGAATGGAAGCCTTGTCAAAAAAACGGAGCAACACATAATATCTTTAAAAAGGTGAATTAACATAAGTATATCACTTATTTTATGGATCAAATTTTATACTTGTCAGTTTTATTCATAATGTCATAAAGTTTATATCATAAAGGTAGTATTATTACCTTTACATCCTGGAAAAAAAAAAACGCCTCTGATATTAACTGCTTTGTAAATAGATTATAAAATATATTCAGTTGAGGAAATAGAGTAATGAAAATTAAGGCCAAAATATGTATTCAGATGTAGATCTTAGGCAACTCCCCAGTAATTTTAAGTACTTGAAATACATTATTCAACAAGTAACCTGCTGCATATTTGTGTGTAATGGGCTCTGCTTGAGAATACAAGAACTGTCAAGATAAAAATAAGAAACATGTATCATCCTAATTTAATTCTAATTCATCAAAATTCCTCTATTGTATGTATTACAGGGAGATATATAAACTCCATTATAAATATAATCATATACTAAAGTTACTTGAGATTTGCTGTTAGAATTTTTGTATATAGTTTTCTATTGCTTACAGAATATGTGCATACATATATACATCAACATGTATGTGTACATGCTGAATATTTGATTTATATGTATTTTTTCTGTACCTATTTTATAGTCACAGCCATAGGAGAATTTAAATGATGAATATGAATTTGTTTACAGAGTGTTATTTTCAAATTTGTGAATGTACATTTATTATAATTGTGTTTTCTAGCTATAATTTGTAATTCTATTTAGCTGTGGATATATTATTCTCTTTAGAATAAAATGTATAACAACATCAGAAGGACATATTCATGCTCTTTTTCTGGATTTAATTAGTAGACAACCTATGAGTCCCTGGTTTCTATTACATCTGAGTATGTATATCGTGGGTCCATGTTCTTTGTGAAAGATTATCTGTATTTTATTCTAAGACTTTATGTACATTTAACCTTTAATTTGACTAGCAGGTTGTATGATTTACATAAAAAATAGATCAGCTTTGAATTCACTGAATGTTATTGGTATAACATAATCAATCATCTCTAAATGTTAATGGTGTTAAAGAGCAATGAGAGCATATGTCTTATATTCGTAATCCTGTGGATTTATGAAATTATTTGGGATATCTAAGAATGTGAGATCGTGGCATTTATTTGTAGTTAGGGATTGGAATTTTTTGAATGGTAGGTATCATTCTAATAAAGTTGGGGAATCAGCCAAATATAAGTATTTTTTTTAAACCATGAATTACCTAATATGTACCTTTTTTTTCCTGTAAATTGCCTAATAGGTGCCTTGATGACTAGAACATTCTTATGAAGAAAGGTATAGGTAGACTACAATACATTGCTGAAAATGCTGTGACTTTGTCTCATTTTCTTTTCATTATCTTTTAATAAAATATGAGTTTCATTGGTGTTATCCTAATTATATCATGCACACAATTTCTCAATGAAATAAAAAGTCAATATATGAACGACAGTAGTAAGGGAAAAAATAGGATTTCAAATGGTAAAAAATCTGCTCTGGTAACAAAGACTGAATCAATTCCTATGTTGTGTAGCAGCTTGATCATATCTTTAAAACTGATAGTAACAAAGAATATTTATTTGTTGCCATGCTATTGTAGGATTTATTTTTAAACTCAAATCGCAATTATTAGGAAAATCGCATCCTCTTTATCTCACAGAAGGGCATACTGAATCATAGCATATTTGGTTATTGGAACTATAATATTGTTACCTTGCTTGAAACACATGGTCTCTCTTGATATACAAGAAAAAAACTGAATCCATTTCAATAAATTAATAGGGATGAGAATCCCAATCCATCCTTCTTTTCAGAGGTTCGCATACATTGTAATGAAATGCATTAGGAGTTTTCTTCACTTGAAATCCAAATGAGACCCATTTTGGCTCACACCCTTGACAGTCTCTTTTATAAGCGTTGCTGTCTCCTGTTCTTGTGTGGGCCTAGTAAAATGCTTCCTTTGTAAGATGCACAGAGACAATATAATGCCACGAAAGACGAAGGTGTCAAAACACAAAGTTAGAGGCAATCTAATCAATGCCTCCTGATTTAGCCTTTGAAGGCTCTCTTCATTAAAACTCTTTAATGGTGAGGCTTATCTTGAGGTAGAGCTGTTACTTAATATTTTTCAGTGTCATTCTTTGGACAGTCATTTGTACCTTTTAAATGTATTTTCAGTATTCATTGTTTAGTAAATTGGATGTCTTGTTAGCGTGGTGGTGGTATGAATGACTTGCATCAAAATGATTGAAGGTAATAGCGTATAAATTCTTCGTACATTTTTTTCCTATCCCCTAATCCCCATCTTTCCCTCCAACAGGAAATCTTAATTTATTTTCTTTCAAAAAATCAGGTGTAGGATGTCATTAGAGGTTTTCCAAAAAACAGATATTTAGACATTTTTCCATATCCAAGAATCTGATCGGAAATCTAAAATTAACTCAAAGCAATTAACGTTTTGATTTGAAAGGAGCTTCTTGCCATTGCCATACTTTTACTAAATACACTTTTCAAATTAATTTTTTTTGGGGGATGGGGGTCTGGAGCTTTTGGGAAAGTAGTCCGAATCTCACTGAAGCAATGTCTGTCTAAGACATTCCTTTAAAAGGTTTTATTTTCTTAGGTGTGAATGAAAGAATATAAAATGTTTTTGAATATTCAGTTTGCTGGTCCCATCCCCCAGTAATTTTTTCAAATCTAATAAATGAAAAACTTATAAATTTTTTATTTTTCTTTTGTACATGGACCAGATGGCATCATGATTTGAAAAAAATATATAGAGAGGATACATTGAAGATTATTTTCTTAATGATATATGTGTGTGTCTATATTTAGTCTCATATATTATATACACACAATGTGTGCTGGAAAGCCATACATATAGAACAGAAAATAGGCTTTAATTTTGTTTGTTTGTTCACAGAATATGTAATCCTTCCTATAAACAAATTTAACAAATACATATGCTTTTAGATTGGCACATTCACGTAAGCCATTTAAAAAACCTGAGAAATCATGAGCTTCAATTCTTTTAACATGCCTAACTTTAAAAAGAAGTTCACAAGCTACCCTTGCTGCCCTTTCTACCCCAAACTCTGATTATCAATAAAAATAAATGATTTTAAAAATGTGGAAAATAGAAAAGAGTAAACATCACAGAATTTATGTACAGGGTATCTTGAAAACGGAAAAGAATTCGAGCAACTTTGACCTGATTTTTAAATGACTACTATGGTGACTACAGCTGCTGTAGCTTAGTAATTATTTGTGATAGGTTGTTTTTGAGTCCCATATGTATAGGAGCTTCAGGCCTAGCTACCTCATTTGCTGGCACACAAAACAGATTCTTCCAGGTGCTGAAAATTAAATTTTAATATATTATTTAAATATTAAGAGAATTACCATTTCAGTAATTTTACTGCTACAGCTGGAGTGCAGAGCATGCCTGTAGAATGCAGAGTGTTGGACAATCTAACCTATAGGAAGTTTATAGTGATTTTTAAAAACTATTAGCTTAATGGATGATGGCCCTATTTGTCAGTTAGATTATATATGGGTAACCTTGATTTAGAGTCTAGTAGTCCGGCACCCTTTAAATTATTGCAAACTATTATCTATTTGTCTTTTTAGGTTATCTACCTAAAAACAAGAACATATTCATGACACAGAATTTTAAGATATTAAAATATATAGATAAGGAATCAGTGCCTAATGTAGCTTAGTATATCTGTATCATTCCATGCTAAAAAGAGTTTTAAAGTCTGAACAATTGTTTTTTATTTCTTTGGTTTCTACTTTCCAATGCAAATGATCTCAAAGTTGCTGAATATCAGAACAAAGGTTAACAAACTTTTAGTCTTAGAGAACCCAAAGGCAGGATTCATCATTAACATACCTCTTGAGATTTTTGTGTAGCCTTTGCCCTGTCAAAATTGTGTAAAAACTGATTTAAAATAATATCTGTGTGATCAGATGTCCATAGTTTGTCTGGAATTCAGGGTAGGAAATAAATTTAATAATGAAATAAGTTACGATAATTTGTAACAATTTTCTATGAAAATCTTCCTCTTCTAGGAATTTTACAGCTTTGGCATCACTAATTAAAATTTATTTTCTGTTAAATATGATTTTAACAAACACACTTTTAAAGAATTGAAGACAACTAGAAGGTGTGTAATGTGTTAATAAATTGTTTCCCATGACAGACATTTTCAAAACAAAGGGCTATTAGCTGCCTTCAAAGTACGGTGTTAAGAAAGCATTTCCTGTCATTGATAATCTGTTACATATAAAAACTCTGTTTTGCTAATTGAAGTACATTTTGCTTACAGAATTATAGAACGAAGTACATGTGGTATAATTCTATAGTGGTTAAGTTTGCATGCTCTGGACCCAGAGTGCTTAGATTCAAATTTCGGCTCTACCACCTTCTTGCTCTGTGACCTTGGACAGTCAACATTTCAATGCCTCAGTTTTCTAATATGTAAAATGGAGCTGTTTTGGAAGGTTGCTTCAAGGATTAGATGAGTTGATCAAATAAAGGTATTCAAATAGTACCTGCACAAAGTAAGCACTCTATAGATATTAGTTATTTTATTAGTAGTATTTGTATATTAAAAAATATTTTTGTTAATAGCCACTCACTTTGAGTACATGTTATAAATAAATGCCATGTAAATAAAATCAAATATTCAATTTTGCAGCTCTTAAAAGGCTTTAGCATTTATGAAAAAATATTTCTAAAGAGCCAATTACCTTGGAGTATTTAACCCATTAAGATAAATAAATTCCTTACCCTTGGAATTTTTTCTTTAGATCATAGTAGTAGGCCATTTATAGTTTGGTTCATAACTCCAGATATAGTGTGAAAAACTGTGACACAAACTGTCAAATAGTAAAATATTTAACAAAATCTCACTAGGAAGAGTTACATAATTACTTAAGTCTCAGAACACATTTTAAAAATATAAGAGTGAAGAATTTGTCAGCCTTTTCATTTTTCCCTCTCGTAGAGTGTAATTCTAGAAAGTATTTACTTTTAAAAGTCTTAACTGCTTTTGAAAAATCCAGCTAGTTTAGAAAATCACTATTAGAAAAATAATCCTGTAAATTATATTCTGAAAGAAGGCTGAAAGTCCATGTAACGTAACATTTTTCCTTTGTAAAACATGATTTTTTATGTGTCAGTATGAGTAACCAATATTTTTTCATTGTGAGACATGAAAGATTTGGACTGTCAAAATGAGCAATTAATATACATATACTGAATACCTACTGTGGGTCAGGACTATTTTAGGCTAGGGATACATAGAGAGTGAGTTGGATAAAATCTTTACCTTCATAAAATTTACATTCCAGAGAGAGCAGGCAATAAACTAATGAATAACTGATGATATGTAACATAATATTGATCTCATGGAGGTAGAGAGTAGAATGATTGATACCAGAGGCTGGGAAGGATGTGTGTTTGGGGGGATGTAATAAAGAGAGGTTGGTTAATGGGTACGAACATACAGTAAGAAGGAGTAAGTTCTAGTGTTCGATAGCCGAGCAGGGTGACTGTAGTTAACAACAATGTATTGTATTGATATATTTCAAAATAGTTAGAAGAGAGAACTTTAAATGTCCCCAACACATAAATACTCAAAGTGATGGCTACCTGAAATGCCCTGACTTGATCATTATAGTCTATGCATGTGACAAAATATCACACGTGCCCCATAAATATGTGCAAATATTATATTTCAACAAAAAGGTAACATAATGCAGGCAGTAATAAAGGCTATGAAGTAAAGTCAAGCACATAAAGGTATGGGGCAGGTGCTTTTTTAGGAAGGGTAGCCAGGGAAGGCATCTACAAGAACATGATATTTATTTCTATGATCTGAGGGATCGAGCCATGGAGATTTCTAGGGACAAACACATCAGGCAGAGGGAATAGCACATGTTATTCTGTTCAGAGAGAGAAACAAGCTACACATAGTCCAGGAAGAATATGAAGATCATTATGACTGGAGTTAAATGAGTGAGGGGAAAGAGGAAGGAGACGAGGTGTCTAGAGGCCAGATTGCATAGTGAGACTGATTTTGTAGGACAGTAAGTCTGGAGGATGTTGAGCTTGATGCAGTCTGACTTACACCTTTAAAACACTGTCCAACTGCTATGAGAAGTACAGACTCTAAAAGTAGAAAGAGTGGAAATAGAAACATTAGGGAGCTTCAACAGTAGGCCCAGCTAGGATTAGGTTGATGGAGGTGGTAAGAAGTTGTTGGACTTCGGCATCTATTTTGAAGATACTAAGCGGACCAGTATGAAAAATAGAACTTGAAAGATTGCTGATGGATTGAGTATGAGGTGTGAGAGACACAAATCAAGGATGTCATCCAGACTATTGGCCTGAGCAACTGTATGAATGAGGGTGTGATTTTTTGAGATGAGGAAACCTGGGAGGGGATCAGGTTTTGCAGGAAAAAATCAAGAATTCTCCTTTAGAGCTACTATGTTTGATATGACTTTAAGGCATCTAGGAGGAGTAGGAGATGGACATCGTAATACAGGACTCAGGGGAGAGACTGGGGTTGTTGGAGTTCGTGCGGCAGTAATCAGAATTTATAAGCCATAATGGACATGGTTAAAATCATCTTGGATGAAGATCTGAGGCCCAGGGTGCTCTAACATCTAGAAGTCAGGAGGAGGAGGATCTAAATAGGAGAAAGAGTGATCAGTGGAGTAGGAGAAAAACTAGGAGAATGTGGTGTCCTGAGAGTCAACTGAGGCTCTCAGGGAAGGAAGGGGTGATCATGGGGCACTATCAGTCTCCCTCGAGTCCTTCTTTCTTCTGTCACTTGGAGCATAAGTGTTCACAGACAGCCCATGGCTTCCGGATTCCCTCTCCTTTTCAGTCACCACCCTCGGACTTATTTCCTGTCCCTTTCTCTCTCACCAATATCAACCCTGGTGCTGGCAAATACAGGATTATATTTATCTTCCTTTCCCACTGGCTTCTCACGATGCTTCCCATTTTGCCCTGGGGTTGGTTTGGGGTTACCCAGGACAAGCTTTGTGTGGACAAGCAAGGGTAGTATTGGGAATACGGCATCTATCTTCAGGCTCTCCTCTTTTTCCCACCTACCTCTGCTGCTACAGTCCCAGCATTCCTGGTCCTAGCCGAGCTGCTCAACCTCTTCCCACTTCCCACAAGTCCCAGCATGCTTAGTTCTACTTAAGGTTATTGTGGCTGACAATGATTGACCCTTTATTATGTACCAGATAATAGCAAATATAATCTTGGACTCTATTCTTTATTCTTGTTCTTAAGCTATTGAGTCTGGTTTTTCCTCTAAAAGTAAATAAATTTGCTTCTGTTCTCTATGTTCTCAGACCTCAGACCATTGCACCACCCACCCTTTTTAACTCTTCAATAACCGATGGAAGAACATGGGGTCGCCAGTCTGGCTTTAGCAAGGGCAGATGTGTATTTTCTATAGGAAATACTTTTCCATGTAGAGTTATTAATCTCTACAGTAAATTATGGGTCAAATGGATTTTTTCCTGAAGTAGCCTGGGCCCACCACATCATATTAATATTGTTTCTGTGAGAAAATGTATCTCAAGTTCTTAATAAACAATTTACTAATAAAATTTCAGAATATTATCCACTTAAAATCGAGGAACAGCTTTGCGTATTTATAGCCATCTTTCCTAATTTTCTGCCTATCATATCTACATACATATAGCTATACATGTTTAGATAAAATCCACAATAGACATAATTACTAATGAATCTATATTTATATCTTCCGAACTATGCAAACTAGACATTTTATACTGAAATAAATTCTTCTATATTGCTCTTAGTTTTATTTAATTATAATTTTCTGAATCACAGAACATTAGATTTTTGCCTTTGACTAATTCTCTCCTTAATCTCTCTTACTTTCTAATTTAATGAATTCAAAAGCGTATTCCATCACAGAAAAAAAATGATATATAAGGATTAGCCATTGATTTTTTTTAAGTTAAATATTTTACAGAAACAAACCATTTTTTAAACAAAAGCGATACGTTTTTAAAAAATAATGTTTCAGATTTTAACATGATACATTATGAGATTAGTTTTCCACAATTGATTAGTATACATTTGAAGACTTTTATGGAAAAATGTAATTTACATGACAAAATCAATAGGCCTGATTATAATCTTAAAAATATAAAAAATATAGGGTTCAAGTGCAACCAAATATGTTTTAAAGCATATTCGTATTTGTTATCTCATTTTCATTGCACAATAACCCTAGCAGGAGTGCTGATATTATGATCCCTGTTTTATAGATTAAGACATTATGGCTCAGGGAGGTCACTTAAGGTCTGGGTGCTAGTGAGAAATGTCTGACCCTGTCATTCTGATTCCAAATCTAGGTCTCCTTCCACTGCCCTGTGCTGCTTTATATTTTCTGAGGTAAATTGTCTTTAAGTTATATCCCTGGAGTTGTGAAATGTAGCATAGGCTTCAGTAACAACATGAGTTTAGCTTTCATTTGGGCTTGCTGGACACTTAGGGAACTGATTTAAGCCATGGGCGGCAAAGTCAATGAGCCACTCTGTATTTGGAGTAGATCTGTGCAATGCCAAGCTAGAGCAGAAACCGGGATCATCATGCTTTGTATGCTGAAAATATTTTAAATACTTAAAGGCAGGGCTTTTTCCAACCCAACATGACAATATGGTACTCCAGTGAGTATTATGTGCCATCACTTCTAGATAGTCAGTCAATCAAGGAAGTGGCTCAGCCCCTGGAGGACTAGGTGGATGTTGAGGGTTGTGAATTCTAGACACTTAGAGAGTTTGGCAGTGATGGGGAAGGAACCTCCTAAAGTCGTTTCTTCCTCTGCTCCCGGGTTGTAGCTGTGGATGTTTGAGAAATGAAACAGTGTTCTTTCTCATGTCTTACTGTCTAATTTAGAGAAAGAAACAGATAAGCATTTCTGCTCTCTTTTCCCTCTTATACCACTTATCATTGCGTCATGAAGTAAAGGGCAAATGAAATTCTGTACTTTCAAAAATGGCTTTTAATAGGAAGTGATCTGAAAGAACAGATAACCAATTGTTGACTTGAAGGTGGTGGTTCTTTTCATGAGAGGTGGTTTGCTTTGGGATAAAGGGACACTTTCAACATATTTTTTCGCTTTTGTGCAGTAAGTATGAATTAATTCTATAATTTACAAAACAATAAAAGAAACTTTTAAAAATCGCATTTAATCACTCTGGAGGAATGCAAAGTCATAATGCCCCAACTCAGAAGAACAACTAAAGCCAGACTGAGGAAGATACAGCGTCTCCTCTTCGATCAGTGGGCCATTTTTATATGCCTCTGAGGACAGCCAGGTGGGGTGAGGTTGTGCCTGGACCTCCTAGATATGTGCTCACCTTCCGGAGACAGCCAGGAGGCCACAGCTGTTAATGTGAGCGCTGAAGTAGATTTGGTTTTACATCTTCACTGTGGGTTTTTTGATGAAATAGATTGAAAAAGTAGTTAAGGGGAGAAATGTTTACTTAATGATAGAAGTTGAGATGTTCTTTGCTAGTCTCCTGCAGTTTTTCATATAAGGTTTATTTTTGCTAGTTTAGAAAATATTACACTTCAGTTTTTGAGGAAAAAAAGTAATATTTCAGGTGGTTTAATAACATCACCTAGAGTAAAATTTATAATAGTCATATCTTATTTAGTCCATAGTAATAAAATTATAATATGAAAGTAATAATAAAAATGTGGAAATTTGTAACTGCTAATATCTTAGGTTTAGCTTTTTTCTCTTTTGCCTTAAACACAAACTTTTTTATATGTACAAATTTAAAAGCCATATTTAACACGAGAAATCATGTTATTAGAGACACATATTACCATTTGTATTTAATTTAACCTCTTTGTCCATTATTTTGTATGCTGACATTCTAAAGTTTGAGTAAGATTAATTTCCTTCAGACAAACCCAAAATACACATGAATTGGCTTGATTTCATTATATTGACTGTTTTAACTCAAAATTAAAGAAAGTAGCACCATTGCCCATTAATATCAGAAAGTTAAGTTGCATTTTGACATGTAACACAGTCAATAACAGGTACCAAAGACCTGAACAATGCTAAAAATAAAGTTTAAGGAATAGAAAAATTTGGTTTGTTTTTAATAGCCCTCTTTATAATGTGGTTACACATTATGTCAGATCCTTGAAGCTATCCAACTGTACAGCGATTTTCATTGTTCTCTAAGCCCCACATGGTATGATTGGGGGAAACAATAATTAATATAACTGGAATTATATACTCATGAATAAATTAAGTTTTAAAAATAACTATAATTTATATCACATATTGAAGTAGTTATTTCTGTTTTTTCTTTGTATTTCAAAGAACATAGTAAGAATTTGAAAACCCCACCGTTGTAAGATGATAGTGGTCTGTAAAACTTATGTTCACCATCCATTCCTTTTTGTCGTGCTCAGTAATTAAAAATGGCTATGGGCATTTTTCATCCACTGAGATTTACCAACTGCTATAGCATTCAACATTTATAGAAGGATTTCTACACCTGCTTTTTAAAAAATGAAATAACCAAATATTACAACAGCTTGAAGTGTTTTCTTAAAAAAAGAATAAGTTTACCTCTAGGCCTCTGGTGTTCAGCAGATAGAAAGCGCTATCATTAGCCTACCATCCGTTTTAATTTGAAATCCTAAGAACAAAAGTCATTAATAAGTCCTTTGTCATGGATTTTAAAAAAGAAGACGCCTTTTTAGTATTTGTATGTCATCATGCCAGGCCTAGAAAATTAGGCTAATTTATTATTTAAAACACTGGTGGGATTCCTAATTGCATTCATCATTAGATATGACACGTTTAGAACTGAGAACCATACCCAGTGAGAATTTTCCAGTTTGAATTTTGAAATAAAAATATTTTTCAAGAGATCCCTAGCTATTGCCTGTTACCATGGCAACAGTCCTATTTGTCTGAGAGCTCTGTCCGCTGCCAATGAGAGAGAGAGCAACGTCAACTAAACATACGAATACATCAAAGACAAATTCATATGCTCAATCTGATCAGCTCAATTAATGTAAGAACAGAAGCTGAAGGGGGTTAAAAGAGGGCACCCATTCAGGAGAGATGAAGCCCCTTTTAGCAGAATATACACGCCGGCCTTTTGGGGGAGGAATTTAGCACACTGTCAAAAACATTATCAGAAAAAGAAAGTAGTAGGCCTCCTACACCTAACAGATATGAAGCTGTCAGACAAAGAATAGCACTATTCATTAAATGACACTTATTTTCTCCCACTTTACAAGAATACAGCGAACAAAACAAGCAGGGGAGCAGCTGAGAAAGACACTTTTTTCTTTTGCTAGTGATGACAGACATGCAGCAATTATGGTGATAACTAAGGAATACTAAACAAGAAGCCAGCCTCCATTCTGTTTATCACCTTAAATTTTATGTTACTAAATTTGCATGCAACTCCGGTTTTGTTTTATTATTTATGTCTGGGAAAAATTAGATGCCTTTGTTTTTAACATGGTGCCTTGAGTTTGGTGTGGCATACCTCTAAACTCTATGCATTCTCTCACTTTTCTTGTTAAATGGCCACATCAAGTTGAAATGCTTTTGAAGTAAGACATTTCCAAAGCACAACAAAACTGCTGTTATCCATGCACAGTGTACGTGGGCCTCGGGAGTCTAGGTTCATTAGTGTTAAGGGAGGTATGATATATTGCTCCTGCAATTTTTTGAAGAGATAGAACAAAAAGTTGTATTAATTGCCACCTTTGCTTTCATGCTTTATTTTACAGGGTGGAATGTTTTTCAATATATGTGTATGTATGTTTAACAGATCCGGGTTTTTTCCTTCAGAAAAGTTGTAGGTGGTAGGTAGTAGAAACTGGCATGCAGGGTTTGTAACAGGTGCAGGCAAGTAGAGGTTCCCCTGAGATAGCTGCCTTTTAAGAGTCTTATGCTTAAACCATGATGATCTGATTTAAGGCCCATTATCAATAGTCTGCTACTTATATCTGCATGATCGTGGACTGATTGATACTGACTTTGTAGCCATGTGCTCCATAATGCGCTGTCAGGAAATGCTGACAGATGCAATGAAGGAACAATAAATGTGGGGCAGCCGTAATGTAAAGGTCCAGCTAGGCAGTATGAAAACTGATGGCTGGGATATTGGCTCCTATGTTACCATATACACCGGTCCCTTTGAGAGTTAGGCTGGTGAGTGAATTAAAATGGTCTCCTGATACCCAGAAGGGGGGGAAAAAAATCTTCATTTAAGGAACTTGCCGACTTTGCCAAAACATTGCTTTATAAGAACAGAGCCAAGATTTAAAAAAAAAAAAAAAAAAAAATTCCCTTACTCAAAAATCTAGGCATGTCTGACACATCTGAGAAAGTATTTCTTAAAAATCAATACACAAAAAGAGCACTATATCCATTCTTTATGATACTTAATCCATTCATATAAAATTACAAAAGGAGACATTTTATTCCTGCTCTAAATGTATGGCATTTAATACTATTAATAAAAAAAAAAATTCATGCTCGTCGACTTGGTACATGAATATAGCTGGCATTTTGCCAATGCAGGTTTTTAACAAATAACTAGGATGAGAAGTCAATTTATTCATATTAAGCCATAAAAGTTACTCTTTTCTCCCTAGTCTTAAAATGTAACTCTGAAAGAAGTTAGATCGGATTACCACCTAATACTTTACCATGACTTTTCTTGCTTACATATTATTTTACAGATACCCACTGTGTTCTTAAGCACCGCTTATAATAATTGTCAGTATTTAAAGATATAGTCAACATTCCAAGATTGATGTCTCAAAGTAGAATCTCAATAGATTTTAACAAATCATTTGTTCCAAAAGTAAAATCATTATTTATTATAATATCTTCAAAAATAAAAATAGAATCTTATACTTGACCTTAATTTTCTTTCCTTTGATTAGAAAATGTAGGATGTAATGTGTATTTTTGATATGCTGTCGATGTTGAGCCCCTTGTGGTATCTACACGTATTAGTGTGAATTAAGGTCAAAGCTACATTGATAATTTTGATTCATGCCCTTTAGGGAGGAAAGTAAAGGGTATCTTCCTTATTTACAAAGTTATCTAAAATGTTCGGGGCAACACTGGAAAATCTAATTTGACTTACGAGGAGTTTGTGAAAATAATTTGGTCAGATAAATTTAATTTTTTGCTTCAGACCTTTTTATGGTATTAATTTGCCACATTTAAAATTAAATTCTAAAACAAATTTTTACAATAAAAAATTACAGTGAGATTTGAAAGATGTTATCTTCTGAGTATACTCAAAGAATATTCTAAGCAGATCATTGACAAAATATGCCTATGACTGTAATTGTGTAAATTCAAGAGAATGACTTTTTTATACCATATTATTGACATAATAGATTGAGTCATCATCACTGTCTGATATGCAAAAGTCTGGTTTAGAAGTCTTCTGTGGATCTTGTTTAGCATGCAAAATATTGACACAGTAGACAATAATGGCTCCTTTGGAGCCATTAGGGTCCATCATGTCAGGGCCTGCTCAGGCATTTCTTAGCAGGTAGCAAACAGACTCTTGACATGATAGATCATAACAAGTCCAAAGGAGTAATTATCATTTCTTAGATTATGTTATACTTGGGAATTTCCTAATTTGTAATTTATTAAAATTAGAACATATTATCACCAATGTGAATTTTAAATAGTTTATCAATTATATTCTATTAGTAATAAACATTTTATATACACACACACCCCCATGTAGATTATAAACTATATAAACAAACCGGATCACATATAATTATTTACACTTTTCCCTGTCTAGGAACTTGAGAAGTCCACACTAATTGTTGCGAATATTCATAAAAAGAAAGAAATTCATTCACAGCCTTATAATTTTTATGCCAAGAGTCAGCCTGGAGCGAATTTTTAATGTCCACGGCATAGACCTTTGAAAGTAGATACGCCTCGTGGAGAGAGTGACGCTGACTCTGACAGCCAGGAGCTCTGGTGGGCACCCATGTAATTAGATCTTTTGTGTGGTCTGGTCAACTAAGGCAGAACTTTAGGTTTTATTAATGAAATCTCTTGAAAAGAAACCTCGTTTCCCCCAAAGTTTAATTGTTTATCAAGTAAAGAAATAAAAACAAAACCTGCATAGAAAAATTCTCTGATAGTTTTAGATGATGTGTATTATCTGCAGTGTGAAAGACGAAGCGAGTGATGTTGGATTGGCTCCTAAGGAGAGCATCATGCTTTTTCTTTTCGTGTGAATAGTTTTTATTGTGTTGAGATTAGAGACAAATAGAAATTATATTATACAATGTGGCAAGCCATTAGCTTTTCATAAAAAGAAATTTTATCTACAGTGAAAAGCTTTTGATCTTGGAGACTTTCTAAAAAGCTTTTTAAGTTTGATTTTTGGTAGTGTTAGTTTGTTATTTGGCGTAAGTGTCAGTATCGATGTATAGAAATTATGTCAGGTAGTTTTACTATTTGCGTGGCAGTATGAGACATTTAAAGAATGTCCTTTTTGAATTCTCATTTCAAAAAATTCAGCTTATTCAAAGCTTTAATGAGTATCGATTCTAACCACATCATCTATAAGAAAAATAGTTTTCTAACTTTTATTAGTCACAGATTCTTTTCTCATGATGTTTTGTGTTTTCAGGTTACAAGCAACACACAAGCTTCAAAGAAAACAAAAATTTAAAAACAAAACAAAGCAATTGCTTTGAACTTACAAACTCATTTTGACCTAGAAAATTCCCTTTCCCCTTATCTTTAGCACTCTTAGAGAATTAGAATAGGCCAATGCACAGTTTCTGTTACTGAAAAAATGCAATGGCATAAACCTATTGCACACTGGAGGTCACCCTTGCTATTTACAAATTTTCTACAATTTTACAAAAGAAAAGTAGGCCCTGTATGCTTTTAATATGCACCAAAGTTTTGTAATATTTTGGTATAAATACATGGATGTTATATGTCTTCCATGTATAGTTAGTCGTATTAAGTGCAATTAAGGAACCCATTATGAAAATCTTATGGTTGTCTGATTTTTCTGATGAAATAAGCAAATGACAAGAAGCTTTTCAAAATGAGCCTAGAAGCTTTCATTGTATATCATATATAATGGATTTTGAAAATCCTTCCAAATTATTATAACAGAATTCTAGAGTAGAGTTCATATGCATTGCTCATTCAATAATTTGTCAGATGTATTTTTGTCACATTCCTAGGAATAACTTTACCCTAGTTAACACTTATGACTTGTTGTGTATAAAATTACTTCTGTAGTAATTTTATTTGCACACAGTTTATTGTGGTATGCTAAATAATTGACCATGTTCTACTGTTTTTCCACCACATTGCTTTCATATTTTTATGTCCATTCAGAATGAAATATAATGACATGATTTTACCAAAAATAAAAATTTATTATTTTTAAAATCTACTTATAAACAAGGTCATATGCGTAAGCAAAATTATCAGACTCCTTAATAAGAACTCTTGTTTTTACAGCTATCTCAATGACAAAACATAAAACTGAGGAATAAAACATTTAGCCTACATCTTGAAGCCATTCAAAATAGGAGCCAAAGATAGATCAAGGAGAAGTGTCTAAATATATTTCAGTGGAAGAACAATCTGAAAATATGAGGGATCATCATCTGGGTGCTGTAACGAGCAAAGTGTGAAGTTTCAGGTGCACCTCGTCACCAACAGAAAACACATTTCATCTATTTTCCAAAAGATGTAATAGGAATACCATGAATTTTTCCTAATGCATGTTAACTTAGTATATGTAATCAATTTTCTTTCTCACAGTTATTTTATAGCACTTTTTAATCTTTCATTTAAAAGATTCTTATATACATTTTCATAAATATTTAGCATAATCTGACACATGGGTCAGAGGTCAGAAGTGAGTTAAAATGTGGGAAGGTGGCTTTAACAGATGCATAGGAGGTAGCAAGATCGAGGGAGCAAAGGGCACACCGTCACATTTCCTAGCTAAACAGAAGCCTAAAGGTATCCAAGGATATTTGTCCACTAACAGAGCAACTCAGCCCCCCTCTGCTGCTATAGCATGCGAGGCTCCATCCACTGTTCTTGTCCCTCTCTGTTTCAGGTTCATTGGAGGGAATTGATGAGCCATACCACAGGAACCAGATGGCTGATTTTTACAAAGAAGCAACTACATGGCATCTCCTTTCCTCATGTTCCTTTCTGACACGTTGCCAGTGTGACACCCTATGCCTGAAATCCCCCTTTTCAATGTAGTCACTTTGTCTGTTGTTGAAGGCTCAACGCTGAGTGTCTCCATCAAGCCTTTCCCAAACACTCCTGCATACATGGATTTCTCTTCTTCCCAAACAGGATAGCACTGAGTGTATCCCTCATTTTGTATTTAATATGTGCATCTTTGGGTTTTAAACCAGAAACTGTGCATTTGGCTTTTTCATCAGCCAGTGAGTTTGTGTATCCAATTGCTGCAAGTACTGTCTCTTTTATCCTGTAATCCTCACTGCCCTGAGCAGAAAACACTGGACACTGAGCAGCTGGAAGTAATCTCTCCCTCCTCTGAACTCTCATAGCACCTCCTTTGTACCACATCTGTGACGCTTATCACTTCATACTTTGTATTACAGTCATTTGAGAATGTGTTTTATCTCCTTAGCTAAAATGAAAATTCCTTGGGAGCAAAACTACATCTTATGCATCTTTATATCCCACACCATCATCACCACAACAACCACACTTAGCGCCATGTTTTCAATTAAATTTTTTAGCAATTTAACTAGCGTTTATTGAATATCTTGGTGCAGAGCACTGTACTAGGTCCAAAGATGTTACAACGCAAAATATCATTGTTTATACCGTAATGAAGCACACAATAGAGTGGATGAGAGAAGTGGATACGAGTAATACCAGAACATGACCAGATCAGAATGAATGGAGAGACCACCGAGTTGTAACTGAGAATGGAAGTGGCCAGTTTCAAGCTTCCAACTGGAAATTTGGCAATGTAGTATATGTCACCTTTAAATCCAATTTTAATGGTATGGTCTATGACCAAGAGTTGCCCCTCTGGAAGTAGGAAAAGAGCCTGAATATAAAGTTTTTTTCATTCAATCCCATCCCACCAAAAGGAGCAATGGCTGCAAGACCTCTTAAGCTTGAGTGCCAGACTGGTTCTCAGGCCAAATGGAAGGAAACACTGCCCAAAGCCAGCTCTCATATATTTGTTGAATGAAAGAATAAATGCAGGTACTCACTCTGATATTTGTTGGCTGAACTAATCAAATAATCCAAAATCGCATCTTAAAACACAAGTATCCTTTGTATTCAGCAGGGAACTTTAGGCTTCATATGTAGAAAATCCTGTTTCTAGAGTCCCTTCGATCTCTGTTTAAATTTCTCTGCGTGGATACATGTACCATTATGCTTTACACATTTTCATAATAAATTTCATTTCCTTCTGAAATTTTACTATTTTTCCATTGCTTTCAGCTCAGTAATTGAGTGGCTGCTTGATCTTTTAAATCAATACTGGAGTCAAAGCTCCTTGAGAGAAGAGGCTACATCTAATCGTTCTGTCTCCTACAAGTGCTTAAATTCTAATTTAAATTTGTTTTGGATTAGAATAGAATTTCCAACTGTGATAGGTATAAAGCACTGTGTTGGGTTCTAAGAGGTCATGGAGTGACTGCCTCTGCATTACCGGAGGTCAGAGTATTTTGCCCTTAGCAGAGACACTTGATAAATGTTTGTGGAATTTAATTTCATTTTCCCAGGACTAACACCTGAATATCTGTGTTGCAGTGATGCTGGAAGATTTTGTATAGAAAAATTCTTAAAATCTCCATTTATTGCACCCCCAAATAATTAAACTCTTGTTTATCTGCAGTGAAAAAGACTCGTGCTCTTTGATCCTATAGCTCTTTTGGTCTACCGGTAGTAATTTTATTCTTAGCAGCTTACTAAAGATGTGACTCTATAATACCAATCAATAAATATTTCCGGAAAATGTGATTTCCAAACAGCATATAGGAACTAAAAAGGATGGGGTGAGGAATGGTCCTGCCTTCCGTATTACCATCTTTGGCAGAGAAAAATTTTTAAGATAATGAAAATACACTATAGAGTGTAGTAAATGCCAAACGGCAGAGGGTTCTATAAGGATCCAGAGGAAGGCAATCTCTCTTTTGGGGGTGGAGAGGTTATAGTCTAATCTGGGAAGAAGTGGTACTTGACCTGGAATTTGGAAGATGAAACTTCATTCAGATGGTTGAAGGGATGGTTGTTAGCATATAGCAAATGATGCAAGCAAAGATCCAAAAGCTAAAAAAAGTATATGGTATTTTGGGAGACCATGAGAAAACCCTTTGGCTAAAATAGAGAAAACAAGGCTGGAAAGATGGATTGGAACCAGGTCACGGTGGACCTTATGTTCCACAGAAAGAAATATTCTCTTGACTCCTTGGGCTTTGGGAACAGTGACCAGGTAAACAATTTTTCTGAAATTTGAGATATAAAACCATAACAGTTGAAGAAACATCATGTGTCAGAGGGTGACAGGCACTTAGTCAGGTATTATATCAGGGAGCCACAACTAAAGTGAGGAGAAAAGTAATGAGACCATTGCAGTCTGTCAGGCACAAGAGAAGAAATAATGTGGTTAGAAATACACAATATTTTAAATGAAGTTTTTTTTAAAATAATTCTCTTCACCTTCAAAATCCACAACTCCCCACCCCTACCTTATATTTTATGAAAAGAAGGAAGAGTTGGCTTAAACAAGTTTGTAGATAATTCACCTAAGATGTGGGTAACAAGATACCGTGTTAAGTTCTTTATCAAAATCTTGAGGGAATGAGTAGCAAGTGCTGGTATTTGTCAGAATCACCTGTTGGGCCTATCAAATAAACCCAAGGCCCACCCGTGATGTACCTAATTCAGAATGCCCAGGAATTGGCCTGGTTACTTCTATTTGTAATCAGCTCTATAAATGATTTCAATACATGCTAAAGTTTGAAAACTATGACTATGATGTATTAACTCTATTGTGCTTTCTTCATTTATTTTAATTAATCACATGAACAAATTATGGAAAGGACCGATGACTACAACATCCACACTTAACAATTGATATCACTATTATTAATGACATCTTTGGTGATTTCCCTTTAATATCTCTGTATTTCCTCAAAATGAGCCCTTAAGGCTTATTGAGAAGGAAATAGTTTATGTAAGTAGCTTTACCAAGTTTAACTGGGAGCTTAATGAGTGCAATGATAGAATTTAGTACTAATCCTACCTGTCTTGTCAGGATTCCTAGCATCCTGTGAAAGTTAAGTATTTCATATTCATCAGAAGTTTTCATAGGACATTTCTCTATATGTAAAAAACATGAATGTTACTTTCATAACTTTTTAATATGGTACTGGAATTTCTCAGGCAGTTCATTAACACTAAATCATTTTGTCAATTTTTAAGTAATGAGGCCATATCAAAACTAAAGAAGCCCTTTTCCAACATATCATCTTCTAAGTTCAGGATTTTATAGTTATAATGGTATACTTATTGGTCTGGAAAACTCTGAAAGGTAATAAAATTTCAAATATATTCTTGATTTGGGTAATTAGTTATATAATTAATTTTCTAGAAAATGAGCTCTCAAATTGGATCTCACATTCCTCCTTTTTATCACTAAATGTAAGTCAACATATGTAAAATCCAGTCATGTGGCCACACACACAGGTATGTGTATATATACACACACACATACATCTATATAAAATTCAAATTGTTATCACTATTTTGCTTTATTCATTACTTTAAGTTTTCCCCTTTAGGGATTTTTTAAGCATTAAGATCTTGGGGCCATTGGAGAGGTGGGGGATGGTTCGTGGAGAGATAGCATGTACATATTCTTCTAAATAGGCAGGAGGTAGCTGAACAGGTTTTATGTATACTATAATAAGTTCCATTATGACAAGTTCTCTGTCACTTATTAAAATTAAAAGTGATTGCAGAGTTAGACATTAGTTCTGTTTCTGGCACCATCTGAATCTCTTGATATCTTCGGATCCTTCTATTTGGTACTTGCATAATCACCTTTTACATTCACAAATAAGTCACTGAGTCTCTCCAATGATAGTCATGAAAACAAATTTTAATTGAGTTTGGCATGTCAAAACCCGTTCTTGGGTTTTATGTTTGATGTACCATGCCACATTTTCAATGAATAAAAACTGCCTCCTTGCATATTTATTACACATTCTCAGTTAGTGAGATTTTGTTACACGAACAGTTGCCTTATTATTTTTTACACCTGCACTTTGATATCACAGTGTTTCATTGTCGATTGACGTAATGTATCAGAAGTGGCACAGCTAATGAGCACACCGTTGCCTTTAGTTCATTTTACATTGGGAAACCCTACTGGGGAATAGGCTGTAAAAATTGGGGGAGGGGTTCTGATATTTTATAAATGTCATATGTCAATCCTACATTGTGATGGCTGTGGAACACTGCATTCTGATGGTATCACAGTTGTATGATAAAGCATTTTCAGTAGTAGCTACTAAATAACAGTGTGTGTGTGTGTGTGTGTGTGTGTGTGTGTGTGTGTGTGTGTGTGTGTGTGTGTGTGAAAGAGGGAGAGAGAGAGAGAGAGAGAGAGAGAGAGAGAGGAAGAGAATGAGAGAAAGATTTTTTGTTTTACAAGTTAACTGTAAGCCTTTTGGCTTGTGTACATGAGTCAGGAAAGATTGGTTACCATTTTATTAATATAAATTAGGGACAAAATTTTGGTGACAAAGTGAAAAAAAGTGATACGAAAACTTAAATTCCACTTTTCTATTGTTAAACACAAAGAATATTTTTAGTTTAGTTTAGTAATTGGGATATTTTCTGTTACCGTATATTGAAATTGAAATTTGTAGTGGAAGAGTAAAAAGTCAGGGCATATTATATAAACTTGATCTTATTTTAAGGTATGTTTAAAAACTTTTTCATGAGATGAGGTGTTAGGTACATTAGTCAGTTATTTCTTAGTCCATGAGGGTCTGGATTTTGTGAATAAAGGAAATTATAATATCAATTGCAGGATCAAAAATGTATTAATATCTTCATTTTTATTGCTTTTAAGAGTTATGGACTATCCTTTGTCTTGTGGTAACAGTAGAATTATGATCTTGGAATATGATAAGGTATTTTCAGTTCTGAATTGTTATTTTTAAACTGGTTAATTTAATATACAAATATACTTATTTTAAAATAAAAGATGTCTTTCCTTGGAGGCCAATTTATGTATGTCTATATGTTTACTATTGTCGGAGAGGTCCTTGAGTGGCTCCCTTTGGCCTTTGTTCTGACCAACCAGAAAGCAAAGAGAGGGCAGAAAGGGAAAGTGTTTATACAAAGATGGAGGCTGTGAAACTATGGCGAAGGGGGAAATAATAACACAGTTAAATGAGATTCACCAAGTCTTCAGATCCATGAACATTTTTATTGGAAGCATTTGTCAACCAGGCCAGTATCTTGCAGGGTTTCCTCTTCTTTAATTGATATGGGTCACCCCCTGCCTGCTCCCCCACCCCCAATATTATTCCTTCTCTTTCCAGGCTAAAAGCAGGAGCAACACTACCCTGCAATTATGTAACATCTTGTCATCATCAGGACACCTTCACTTACAACTACCCCTGTCACACACTCATGCCACAGAGAGGCAGGCATTATTTTTTCTATTTCAGAGAAATGACTTGTCTTTGTCTCATGTGACTAGTAGGTAGCAGAGCCAACAGTGTCTCATGACTTCTATCATTTCTAGCCCAGTATTCCTTCCACCACACCAGGTATTTGCCCCATAAATATATTCAGATTTCTTCCCACGCTATAGTTTTTTATGTAAACTTAATAATTCATAACATGAAGCAAAGGTGGGATTTATTAAATGTTTTCTAGGTCAAACAGATGTATATCATCTGGGCCCTGTTTTCTGGGCATGATCTAATTTTGCATGCAGTATTTAATGATTAGCATTCTCAGAATATGGTGAGAAATCAATTGCTTTCTAAAATCATGATGATATTAGGCTACAACCTTTGTAACAAATTTCTTTGTGGCCAGGCTTTGCTATGGTGACTTGGCACACCCTGGGAACTCCTGTCCCATTTATCAGGGAGGAGTTGAATAGGGGTTCAGGGAAGCCTCACCATGGACAGATCACCACAGCTTCACCCCCTTTCTCCTAGGGCCTGCTTAATGCTTTTTACTAACTACATTAGAATTGTAAAATCTAGTGGAAAGGACAGTAGGAACGAGTTGTTTTAATTTTGATGACTACATTAACTTGCCAACTTGAATTTGAACATTCTATTTTACAGGATCCCAACTCTTCTTTATAATGAAACAAATATATATTTCTAATTTTTAAAATCTCCCACTTCAAAATTTAAACTTGATTTTTTGTGAAATTGTTACCGAAGACCACTATAGGGGGAACTCTAGAATCATATTGACTAATAAAAACTAGAGCTAGAATCATTTCACTCTATTTGTCTATTTTTTAAGAGAGTGGTGGTTTGTTTCTTTTTCATTACAATTAAAAATTATTTCTAACATATGGACTATATTGACAAAGTATGGTAACATATGTTTTAGTAAATATTTTATCTTTTAATAAAATTTGGGTTTAGGTTTGCCAATTTCATATTTTAAATTTAGGGTTATATGTTACTTTTGAGATATTGTTGACCAAAGTTTTAAGATATATTACAACTTGAGAAGATTTAGAAAAATTCCTATTTTAAGCCAAAAATTATATTTCTGTTAAAACTAAATAGAAACTGTAAACACCTGGAGATTTTGTGTGGTAAAAGTTAGGCCTCAATTGTTTTTATTCTTTCTTCTTTTAGTTGTTTCCCTTGCAAATATATGTATATACAATTGTGTGTTAGTTGGACTTATGAGTAATTTTAACTTTGTCTAGTGCTGAAAGCTTAATGTGAATATCTTTTTTTCAAAAATAAAAACAATATTAGTTTTACTTTTAAATGTATATGTTACGTGACAGACCTTGTTGCTGTTCTATCATCTGAAAATAATTGTAACTTGTAAACTTCATTTTCTTTAAATGAAGAAGCCAACAATTTGAAAATATCTTTTTCTCATGAAAGCTGAAAATAAGAACTTTATTTTTTGGCAGTATTGTTAAAAATAATCTGCCTTAACTATTAACTGTAAATACGTTGTTAGAGACATGCCAAGAGTAGACAACCCATTAAATTTTCTTTGTTTAAAACTATCCAGTTCTGTTGTTGGGTAAGACAATTTATTCATACAATCATATAAAAATCATATTTAATAAAGAACAATCCAAGGCAATGAGAAAAAAATGTCTTTATCCATAAGCAACGAGATGAGAAATGGATTTTTATCCAGTCAGATCCTTTTAGTCAATGAAACAGCATTTTCATGCATATTGCACTCAAGTGATAATTAATATAGTCTAATGCAGGACATGATGCTTGAATTGATGTACTGTCATCAACACCCCATGTTAAAATCAAACTTTGACAGGGGTTTAACACCCTGGAACAGGTCATCATACGATAATACTCTTTGCCTCTCAGTATTTGTCTTCAACCAAGCAAAGTATTACAAGATAGGGTAAGAAAAAAAAAAGGGAAATAATTACAAATGAAGAGTGACGTGGGCTGTGAATAGAACATATGTTAGGCTAGGCAGAGGCATCAGTGAATTATATCATTTCATGATGAAGCGGCACTGGGGCTGAACGGGCCTATTTTAAACCTTGATGTATTTTATCTCTACTGTATTTGGACTGTCATCTTTGGAGAAAGACTTGGTATAATTGAGAGTCAACTCCAATCTGCATGACTCGAGCATGAAGTGGGGGCCAGATGAGCTCTGCTATGGAGGCCAAGGAAGCTTCTAATAAGATAAAATGAACAATCACCTTTTATGCTTTACAGTTACAAATGCATTCCGTGAATACAGTTTTCAGAGTTATGGCTTCCAAATGTCATTCATATTGCAAAGTTTAGGAAGTGTTCTAATAATTAAGATATTCAAGGGGGCCAGCTTGTTCGAATGCTCATTTTAGGGATTTAGAATCCAAGCCTGTTTTATGTTAGACTTTTCCCTGTGAAAACCTATTAGATGTAATCAGCATAATTTGGTCATAATGTGTTTTCATTATGTTTGATTTTATTTGGCTGTTTCACAAAAATCCTTGTCATTTTTGCATATATTAAACTAAATGCCCTTTAATACCTCCTTGCATGCCCCTTTCTCTCTTGAAATTTATCTCGATAACTTCTGCCAGAAGAAATCACTCCCTTCTGTGAATACTTCACGCACTTAGCCCCACAGTTGAGCTCTCTATTTCACGATGCTTTCTGTTTTAATCACACATGTACAGGTTTTATCTCCTCAACTAGGCTATTAGCTCCTAAAGGGTTCAAGCCACAGTTCACATTATGTGTCTACCATAGTGTTAGGAATACCACCTGATGTAACAGGTAATCAGCAATGTTTGTTAGATGAGTAAAGAGTTTGGGTCTGTGGGTATGTATAATATGTACATAGTGTCTACTAGGTTTGAGAATAGTTCAGAATTTTCACACTTATTCCTTTCCAACTAATCCATTAACATTAGTTTGAAAAAATTATGAAAAGTCTGTCTGACACTAAGTTGGGGACTGTAAATGTAGGGATAAAATTAAGCATGAACAGTTACCACTAATGTCTGTATAGAATTGACACTCTTTTTCTTTCTACTCATAAATTCTCTTTCTAACTTACTGGAAATTCAGTAGGAAGTAGCATTAACTCAATCTCAAACTCCTAAAGGAGTGATTGAAAAGTGGAATAGGCTGTGCAAATTGTTAGTGCTGAAGATAGTCAGAAAAACTCTGTGATTCAGTATTAGGTCTAGCCAACTCACATATCTTATGCATTGCCTTTCATCCACCTATTAATCCTCTATGAAGAATAAAACCTGTCCATATAGAAGACCAGTAAACTTCAGCTCACTCCATGGCAGCAAGTTGTACTGACTGAATCCATCAAGGTAGAGAGCACTGATGTCCCTCCCTTTTACTATTCCCCTACCCTCCTTCCTTTTCCTTCCCGCATCTCTCTAAAATGGGCTACCTGGCAATTGCTTATTTGCCCACCTATAACAGACAAGGTGCTTCTTTAGGTAAAGTCTTGGAAGAACATTTAGCAAGTTCAGGAGTTCTTCTGAAATACATAGGCGTAATCTTGTTTAGCCATGGATGGCCTTTGAGCTTCATCCCTTTTACCGGCAAATGCAAGCCGATTTGGCTATTCTTTTCAGATTTTGGAAGGTTTTATATAAACTTTAATATGATTGATTATTACTGTTTCCTGTTGCAGAATATTATGTCTGCAAGAGTATATGTTTGTGCTCATTACCTTTAATATATTAACTGAAATGTATCAATTACCATCTCATTTTGACAACTTTGTAGAGACCTAATACATAAGGGACAGAAATTGACATGAACGAGATGGGGGAGAAAGGAGGGGAAAAAGAGCAGTTACAAAACAAATCAAACAGCTAAACTGGAATCTCTAAAATAAAATGCAAAAATTCCCTGTAGTAGTTCAAATTAGTTCTTTCCATTCCAAAATGAAGAGTACTTAAGTCCCACACAAATAAGCGTTGTGCTCAAAATTCTAGGCATTCTTAGGTCTGGCTTCCTCTCAGCTGATGGCAACTTGAAGAGATCAGCAATTCCACCAGTCTTCTAAAGTGTACATTTTTATCATAGCTGCACTACAGAAGAAAGAAGAAACTAATGACATTAGTAAATGTATACATCTCCTATTTAAGTCAATAGCATAATAAGTACATTTGACACCTGGAGGAGATCATTCGTAACACCTGCCATTCAGTACAACAGAATTATTTTCAGCGACAATCATAAAGTGAAACTAATAATAGTTATTATGATGATGTCTTGGGGGGGACATATATATCGAAAATTTTCTTTTATCAAACTTTGAGTATATAACCATGTCAATAAAAACAATAAATAATAAAACAAATATTTAAGCACCAGAAAAGGAAAAAACTGTAATTAATACCTTTTAATTATATTGATATGTTTTTTGGGAAAAGAAAAAATCCCTTTAAATTCTAAAATTTTGAACACAAAGAAAAACTCCAAGTTGTCGTATAGAAGAAGAGACTGAAATAACTCACCTTCTGTTTCTTTGTCTTTATCTCATCGTGCTATCATTGGTTATTTTCAATCTGTTATTTAAATACAAGAATATGTCATAGTGTAGGAGTTGAAGATACCAACTGCCCTTGAAGCCAGCTTGAACAATTTGGAGGGTGATTACAAATTTACTCTGGAACTTAGTCTCGAAATGATCACATGCAGCTGAGTTTCCACGTGTCTGGATTGACCATATAACGTTAAGTTCTCTGAATTAACTTCCCTGTAGAATAAAATGCTTATTAAAGGATACCTAGTAAAAATGTGCTAATTTGAAGCTTGCATATACGTTATTACAACAACAGTTGTTTAGAATTTAAACCAAGATAATATTTTTTCTAGGGAGGATTATCTTATTACTGGTATTGTTTAGTATTGCCAGTAATGGTGATAGTAAAATACAGGCCAACTTTTTGTGGGTGCTATTAATGTATAAAATTCTCTACCAACAATATAGCTACCCTCTTACTGCCTGATCTTGAGGCAGGTTGATCCCATCTACCTACTCTTGATATGCCATTGATTTAAGTTTTTGTTTTCAATCAGTAAAATGACAAAGTCAAATAAGACAATAGCTTTTGTCTCACCCTACAGTGTTCAGTTCCAAGGCTCTGTGAACTAATAATGAATACAAAATGACTGTCCTTTGAATATTTTTCAACAAGTGTTTATATTGCTTTGGTTGTTATTTTATACATTCATTCATTCATTTATGTATGTTAAGACCACTACCAAATTTCAAAAGACAGCCATTCTTTCTTTCTTTCTTTATGACAATGGTTATTCTTACTTTTTCTGAAAGCATGTTTACATTATTAGAGTTATCTAAGAGATAATGAAAACTCTTCTGTCATCTGTAGTATTGTTTTTAGCAAACAACTCAAAGCATCTGAAAGGTTAGTTATAGAAAATAACGCCACTATGAGTATTCCCGTTCTCAGCCAATGCCCTTTTCTAACACGCTATTACACGAAAGGGTAGAGGACAAGGACATGGGCCTTAAATTCCATCCACAATAACACAAGTTTGCTAGTATCAGTAGGTCAAGAAAGGTTGATCAGCATAACACTGGGGGCCATCACAATAAGTCTGATTTATTGCCAAATGTAGCCCGTGTTTGAGGTAGGTGTTTTAATACAATTTTAAGAAGTGTTTGATAGAATTCTAATTATTCGTATATTTAAATAATCTGGTGGCTGTCAGAACAGTCCAGGTTCCACAACTCTTGACAAGCACAAAACCTGTAGCAGCTTTTACAGAATTGGCACGTTGCTTGACTTGGCAAACAGGGTGTTTAAAGCTGTTTTTACGAAAGTTTCAATTATTTTTACAAAAGCTGCTACAGAATTTAAGTTTTTTTCACATTTCAAACGTATGTGTGTTTGTTTATGGACAGATAAAACCAAAGGAAAAATAAGAAGGCATCGTAGGTTTTGTGCTAAATTTCTACCCAGATAGGTGTACATTAAAGACTTACAATTAGAGCTGTAGATAAATATCTCTATTCGAATTAGCTAAACAGACCTCTCTGATTTCTCTAACTCAAGATTTTCTTGTGTCTATATTGTTCAGCCTCTATTTCCCTCATTGCAGCTGTCTTGTAAGTACAACTGAATCTCTATTTGAAATTGAACGTGATAAGTGTTTTATGTTTATTTTATAACTTTTTCCTTGAAAACAGCACTAATATTATTTTTTAAATACTTTTACCTTTACTTAGGAAATTGATGCAAATCAGAGATGGGGAGTGGAATCTGGGCTGATGTTTCTTTCATATCCCCGAGATGGTAGACTGTTAAGGGCTTAGAGGGATACTACGGACTGTTGTAAGATAAAGGCACTCACCAGGCTCATTGCTTCATTTCCTGCTTCCAGCTAAAGCTCCCTCAATTTCCATCATTTGAGGTACTTCCTTCCAGAAACTTTGGGTTGAAGACAGGGTTGATCTGACCCAAGGGCCTTTAGCCATTTGCCCCAGAAGATAACTTCTACAAGGGAGCAGAAGGAATAGACATGGCTTGTGTCCTTGTGATACTGATTCAGGTGGATGAGACTGAACTTTTGAGTTATTAGACCCCTCCTCGGGAGGTTCAGTGGGGGATGGAGTTCCTAGGAGCAAGACCTTCTCTAAGATGTCTGATGGATTCCCGCAGCAGTGTCCCCAGGAGCACCATGACAAGCTGAGTTACCAATTGGCCTCAGCTGGCACTACTAGTAAGATAATTTTAGAAGTTCATCATTTAGTGATGACGACTAAATATTTAAATTTAGAACACATTTCTAGAAATTCAGTGAATGGGAAACTGACATTTCACAAATTCATTTATTAAGATGTTCAGAGAGAAGTTGTCCTTAATATAATAATTTTCTTCAGCTTCTAAATATATTTTGAGAGGAAAAAGCCTAATTTTAGTTCATCATTTCTCAGGCACTTGAAATTTTAACATGAAAAATATAGAGGATGCTTGCATGAATATATAGTAATTTTTTTGAAAGTGTTGATTTGAAAAATAAGATGTCTTGGTCCCTCAGAATAATTATACTTATTTTCTAAACAGAAGGAAGGTATAGTGGGGGAAGTAGTTGCCCATTTTTATTCAAAAATGATAATTAGTAAAGGTATAGGTCTGGCAAGTCAGGATTCAGGAAAGAATGCCAGCTTTCTTTTAGGCATTTAGTAAAGTGCCAATTATCTTCATATTTCAAGATGCCAATGCAGACCTGTGTTTACCAGGCACTGGTGGTAGAGGCTTTATATACGATATTTCACTTTACCTTCATGATGACCATTCAAGGCATAAGTGTTATTATCCCCATATATAATAACATATGAGGACAATGAGGCTCAGGGAGGATAAATTATTTTCTAGAGCGTGCAAGGCTAGTAAACATGGAGCCTGTGTGAACTCCCATTCTGGACAAATGAAAGACTGGAACTCTGGATCTGAGATGAGCACAGGGATGTGTGGGACTGGCCTGTGGATTACAGTAGTCAAAGCCCAGGATGACCCCAGAGGAGGAACAGAAGGTCAAGGGGCGAATTCCCCAAGTACCAGCCACAGCACTGGGCCACAGGCGTGGATAGATGGAGCCGGGATTTCAAGCCTGCTCTATCTGGCTTGAAATCTGTTGTTCCCTCTGTGATTTGCGGAACATCCACTAGATGGCCGGTAGTATAGGATACAGAGATCAGGGGGACAGGCCCCTGCTCTCAGAAAGCCTGTAGTCCAAAAGGGGAGACTGACACAGAAACAGATCTTAATCCTTCACAACATTTGGTCATTATAGGCATGTATGAGATTGCCAAGGAGCAAGGACGGATAGGGGTTGGGGGTGGCAATCAGTGAAGGTTTATCGGAGGACTTATCTGAGCTAAATTTTGAATAACAAATAGTAGTTAAATACACACACACACACACACACACACACACATTTCATGAACCTTGATATGCCACCTTGTCCAAGTCTGTTAATCAGAAAGAAAGATAAGAAACAGATGAATGTTGTCGGCACTCAATATTTTGCTGGGTTTGACTTTGTAGCCATGTTGACACTACACTTGATCTGCTCTTGTCCTAAACGACATGCTGAC
This sequence comes from Propithecus coquereli, assembly GCF_000956105.1. Lineage (NCBI taxonomy): Eukaryota > Metazoa > Chordata > Mammalia > Primates > Indriidae > Propithecus > Propithecus coquereli. The sequence goes on along the minus strand of NW_012147189.1, from coordinate 9,075,063 downwards.
TTCTTGATTAGGGGTTTCTATTTTGTTATCAGTGCATTAGGCAATGTGCCACTCAGGTAGCAGAATTTGATTATAGTTTTCATCTTTGCTTTCTGAATTGCTGTGGGTTTTCTCTGGTGTTGGCTGGTATGTGACCTTTGCAGTTTTTGATCTGGAAAAGTTTCTTTGAGAACTAGCAGGATAGACTAACCCCCACCTTATCCCCAGCTTCTGGTTTTATTTTTTTCCGGCCGTGGCTATATGTGCTGTGTTTAAAAAGGTTAAGCCTATGATTACAGGGCTGTTTTATCTAAGAGCTACAAGAGTGGCTCAAAAGTGATACCATCAGCTTTGACATTACTAGTCATTACCTAATGGACCCTTCTGTCTTCATAACTTTCTCAGCCCCGTTAAACTTAAGCAATAGTCCAAGAAGTCTAAACCTTCTGACAAACTTTATTTAAATTCTTTTGCAAGGCCAAAATATAGACAATATCTCTCTGCATCATTGACAACTTAAAACCATATTATCTTTTCAAGAAAGTTCAACTGCCTCTCTCTTTGTAATAATATATTTCAGTATGCAAAAGTTATGTTGAATATGGGTAGTTTCATATTTTTTTAATATCTGTTTAGAGACATTATCAGGTATATCTAATAAAATGAGATTGGACTAGATTTCTTCAACTACAATATTAGAAAATTGAGGGTCAGATAAAAATCTAAAGAACATACGAAAAGCCAGAGCATGTTTTAAAGTAATTGCTTTTTAAGTATTTATTTGTTCATTCAACAAATATTTATTAAATGGCCGTGGTATGCCTGACATTGTTTTAGGTACATGAAATACATCAGTCAACCAAATAGACAAACTTATTTGTCTTTAATACATTTACATTCCAGATTATTTTCTTTTCTTTGGAGAAATCAATAATTACTTCAATACCCAGGCTGAGCTATAAGTTCATGTAAATTATATGTACAGCTTTTTATTTTATTTATTTAACCAATTTGACAATCTTATATAATACCTATAATTGCTTTTCTTCTTCTGTATTTATTCATTCATGTAACAAATATGTATTGAGCAGCCACTGAATGTGAAACACCAGTATGTTCTATGTACAGGATAGAAACCTGCCCTCAGGAAGCTCAGTCCAGTGTAAGAAACTGAGACTTGCACACAAATAGCAATTTAGAAATTAGTACGTGACACATTTAGTAAAAGTGGTATAATTTTCAACGTGATTAAGAGAGGAAGATGGGAGAGGTGGAGAGATGAATGGGGGTGATCAAGAGATACTACACAGAGAGTCTAACATTCAAGGGACCATTTCAGATTGGGAAGCATTATTGGTAGACAATTTTGCAAGCAAAGGATAAAGGGAAAAGAGGGGCAAGATGTACTTAAGTAGTAAAACAACACAATTTGGTGCATAATAGTAGTGGAAAGTTGTATCAAATCCAGATTGTGCAGAGAATTGAATGATAAGCTCCAAGTTTGTACTAATTCAGTAGAAATGAAGGAAGGGAGGGCACTGATGAATCTCTGCCATAGAAATGGCACCAAATATATCATGTCTAAAAGAGTAAGCTAGTAACTTGTCTGCAGGACGATTGGTGCATGCTATGACAGTGTGCTGGGGTAGTTAGAATGGAAATGATTGCTGTTTGGTGGCAGCTTTCTTGCACAGTGTCTTAATGTATAATTATTATTTGGACCAATTCACAGTGAGTGATAGAGGCAAGGATGTCTGTGGACTTTCTCAAGAATACCAGCCTCTTCCTATACTGTCATAACATAATCCTGTCCAAGTGATACCTTTAATAAAGAAAAAGCTCTTATCATTAGGTATTGAGAAACTATGAAAAATTAGAGAAGTTCTGAGAAGAGAAAAATATCAAATAGGAAGGCACCTAGAGATTCATGTCACATTAATTCACATGGTTATGCAATTCTGCCCCAATATATATAATTTTTATGATAGTTTTTTGTTTTGTGTTGTTATGGTTTTTTTTTTCTTAGAAAGTGGATCTCTCTGTTGCCCAGGCTGGAGTGCAGTGGCATCATCCATAGCTCACTGCAGCCTCGAACTCCTAGGCTCAAGAGATCCTCCTGCCTCAGCCTCCCAGAGTAGCTGGGACTACAGGCACACACCCCCATGCCTGGCTAATTTTTTTATATTTTTGTACAGACAGGGTCTAGCTATGTTGCCCAGGCTGGTCTCGAACTCCTGGCCTCAAGCTATCCTCCCGCCTTGGCCTCCCAAAGTGCTGGGCTTATAGCATGAGCCACTGCACCCCAGGCCTGGGAGGATAGTTTTAAATGTCCCCATTTCCTGTTTATGTCAGATCCAGGTGAGTAACTATGTATCAGTAGACTTTGCAATCAATAAATGATCGCTTCTTTGTATTCAGTATGTAATGGAATAACCACTTGGATTCCTCACTTTAAAATACATCAACATTGGATTTCATCAACACTTAGAAAATCAGTGGATTATTCCTGTGGTGCTAATTTCAGGCAGTTGGTAATCATTTTTGTGCTTGATTGGTAACCACTCTCTTCTCATAAGTGCTTAGACATCAAAAAAATATGTTGAACTTGAAAAGTCCTAAGCTATGCATGAGGTTATTTTTTTAGTTTGGAAGTAATTGTTTTTAAAATACTAATTGGACTAAGAACTCATTAAGAAAAGAGTTAAATTATTAGGGAATAACAAATAGATTAAAAAGTTTTTAAGTTAAAACTTATCTCCTAATTTCAGCTGACTGCTGCTGAAATTTTGCTGTATCTATGTTGGTCTTATTTCAGTGAGTTGGGTTTTTCTGAAAGTATTTAAGGATTTTTGTATTTTTCATGATTTTATTAGTGATTTAACAGGAACATGAATCTTAACCAAGACATGGTTTTCATAATTATTCCTTAAGAATCTACTTTATTCCTGTAGTAAGTTAATTATGGATCATTTAACATGAGACAGAAAACAGTCCATACACTGAATAGCAGAGAACTTTACATTTTATTTCCAGCATTACCACTGATTAATTGTGACAATGAACAAGTCACTTAAGCTCTACATAGCTCAATTTCTTCATCTGTTAAAAGGAAATAATGTCTGTCACAAGATATTTTCAGAGCTCTTTGGAATCACTGGCACAAAGAAGTTCAATAAATCAAGAGTAGTATTATTATTACTCATCCAAAATGTAATAAAATATTTTTTTAATGTGGTAACCATTCAGCTCAGATTTAAAGATAAATTCTCTGAATTTAGAATCCCTTCCTACTCCTGCCTTTTAGTCTTGAATGTTTACATTATTTCCTTCAAGCTTCAATCCTCTGAAAGTAATTATTGCATTCTTCTGCTTTGTTGAGAATTATTTTATTTTATGGCTTCCCTTAGCTTCTATTTTAGGTGCTTTCTTCTTCATTTTACACGCCCTCTCTCCACCCCCAGAATTTTTACACCTTGTGTTTCTTTTCTACTTTGTACTTTTTATATTTTCATTTGACAATATTCCTTATGATGTGCTTTTCCTTTAGACAATTGTGTACCATGAAATTGGCTTTCTGTACAATTGAAATTAAAGTCAAATATATTTGCCTGTCACTGGTCATTCCTACACACATTTCTTATATTAAAGAGGCAGTTTGCATTTTGTTAAGCAACCAGTTAAAAAATAACTTGTTCTTAAGGATGAAACTAAAAAACAAAAATTAAGAGTTGAAATTTAAAAAAATCAAACAGTAACTATGAATTTCAATATTTCATACCAAGAAGATTAGCTGTAAGATTTCCTAGTTGATCATTCTCTTTCTTCTGCTAAGATTGATTTGGGGTGCTACTTCACTCATTTATTAAATTCATATATATTCGTAGGTCTGTCTGAGTTCTCTAGTTTGTTCCATTCATCAGTTTGTCTGTTTTTGTTTCAATCCAATATGATTTTCAATATTATGGCTTTATCATATGTCTTAATATCTAAGAGGGCAAGTCCTTCTTTTTTAAGGTATACTTAATTGTATGTGGCTATCTTCCTACATACAAATTTTAAAGTAAGTTTGAATTCCTCCAAAATTAGCTTCATTCCATCAGTGGGTTTACAGCGTAATTGAGAACATTTTCCAAAAGACGAGACAAGAATATTTATGAAGCACCTTGCTGACATTCTGGTGGCAGGTATGCTGAGATGACGGAAAGAAGAAGGAGTCAGATGGGATGGGATGTGATCATGGGGGAAACTTCTTGGCAGAATACTGACTAAGTCAGATTTGGAAGGTAGGGAGAATGTGGAACAAGATAAGGGATGGGCAGTTTTGAAGAGAGCAAAATAGCCAGAACATGGAAACTATATACAGGCTTCTGTGTAGCAGCTGCTGCTGAGAATCAGCAAAGGGGGCCCAAGGGGATTTAGTCCCCTACAACAGTGGTTCTCAATTAGGCCTATTTTGCTCCCCCACGGGACACTTGTTAATGTGCGGAGACATTTTTTGTTGTCACAACTGGGAGAGGAGGGTTTGCTTCTGGCATATAGTGTGGTAAGGCGAGGAAAGCTGCCAAATATCCTGCAATGCACAGGCAGCTCCCTTAACAGTATCCAGCCCAAAGTGTCCACAGTGCTGAGGTTGAGAATCCCTGTCCTGGAAGGAACTTCCAACCCTGGGTGCGCATCAGAACCACCTGGGAAAGCTGAAAAACTACCAACACGTAGGCCTCACCTCTAGACACGGGCTGGGACATCACTTGTTTTAAAAACTTCCCAGGTGATTTTAATATGCAGCTGGCTTTGAAAACCATCACTATGGATCCATGTAGTTGAAAGGGGGAGACAATTAGATTTGAGGATTTTTTTCTGCACTTTTCATACATGCCACTTTCTTATTCATATGTCTATACTTTAAATTACACGATCTGCAAGAAAATGCTTTTGGGTATGGCGTGTGTGTGCTTATAAAATCGCTTGACTTTATATTTGAATTCAGAAAGATTGTATGTAGTTAAGGTATCACATTCTCCCATCTCCACCGAAAAGACCCATGCTTTGTTTAAAATGGCATCTTACAAATAAATTCCATAGATGTATATTTTAAGTCTATTTACAAATCCACTAGAGTGCACAAAATGTTTTTGTCATTTATGATTGACTTCACTATATATGAAGATATTCAGAAGTATAGTGTGGGCACAAACTGAATTGTCAATACTTTTGTCAAATTATCTAGCTATTTAGTATAATTTGGACAATATCTTCTAGCTCAAAACACTGATGTGGTTTGGTTTCTCATGTCCTGGAGTTATGTTGTTGATTTTGAAATGGGCTTCTTTTTTCCAAACTCCAAATCTATGGAGCAGCTGGTGGTGTTTAGTGACCGTCTGCACTAGCAGTCTCATCTTTTTAGCATTTAAAATTAATTTTTCTCAGCTTGGCACATAAAGAACTCAAGTGTGCCCTTTACCTCATTACCTGCTACGTTACAGTGGCACCAGCAGTAGGGGGAGGGGGCTGTGATGAGGCAACTATTCCAGCATCAGAAGTAGTGGCACTGAGAGGTCACATGTGAAGAGATAATAGCAGGAGAGGGCCTGTGCCCTTGCTATGGAAATGAGAGGCTTATGTTCACACGGATTCCAAACATCCCCATCACAATGAATATAACATCGAGGGCTCTGGTTGGGATTTCCCCGCCTCTGAAATAGCACATCTCTATATGCAAAAGATGAGTGTGTCATGCCAAGTACTCATGAAAAATGAATATTGAATTGATCCATATAAAAAAGAAATTAGAGCTCAGCTCCCAGAGACTCTGGATCCTTCATGGATCTCTGTGTAGTTAACAGAGACCACAGAAGAAAAAAAAAGAGTTTCAGTTTTACCAGAAGATAACAAACTGTATTTCTGGGATAGAGGAGAGAGTTCTGGACTAGGAGTAATGAAACCTGGGGTCTGATTCTGGATCTACCAGGCATGTTGTTTAATGTTCTCTATTTTATGATCACCAGGCATTAATCATCCCTCACCTGGAATCCAGTAGAAAAATGCCCCCAACTGGTTTTCCGAACTCCGGTTTCATTCTTCTTAAATCCCTCTTCCACTCTGCTGCCAGCGTGAACTTTCTAAACTATAAAACTAATCCTGTCACTCCCCAGGCCACTGAGTGTGGCTGTGCACACTGAGTTTCTCGTACAGATATCGTTTGATGCCTTCTGTCCCCTGGATCTTTGTTCATGTTGTCCTTTCTTCCCGAAACATATTTCTTCATTCCTTTGCTCCTAGTTAATCCTGCTCATGCTTTAAGATGCATTTCAAGAATGACCTCATCCAGGGAACCAGCTATTTTACATGCCTTTCCTTAAGATTCCCCTCACTTCTATTAAAATTATCACACAGAATGAAAATCATGCTTAGATGGCTGGCCCTCCCATAAAGATGGTGATATGGACCAGGCACGGTGGCTCATGTCTATAATCCCAGCACTTTGGGAGGCCGAATTGGGAGAATCACTTGAGACCAGGAATTTGAGATCAGCTTAGGCAACACGGTGAGACCCTGTCTCTGCAAAAAATTTTAAAAATCAGCCAGTTCTGGTGGTGCACACCTGTAGTCCTAGCTACTCGGAATGCTGAGGCAGGAGGGTCCATTGAGCCCAGGAGTTCTAGGTTACAGAGAGCTATGATCATGCCACTGCACTCCACCCTGAGCAATAGAGCAAGACCCTGTCTCAAAAAAAAAAAAAAAAGGATAGTGATATGCTCTTTGAAGACAGATATCTGATCCTAATTATCTTCCCTTGGTACCTAGCATGATGTCTGGCAAAGAATGGGCATTCAGTAGGGAACAGTATGGAAAGGAAGGAGGGAAAAAAGGAGGTGAAGAAAGGGTAAGGAGAGACAGGGAAGGGAAGGGGTAAGATGGAGTAAGGGGAGATGAATGGGTACAATTGGATAGGAAAATACTGGGAAGACAGGGGGAAGGAGGAATGATGGATGATACAGTCAGTCTGCCCTGATTTCTAAGATTTAACCCATTCAAATGTTTGTAGTTCTGTACTGTTATATTATAATATTCCATGTAAACCCTACTCTTTCCATGATGTTTTGTATATTGTGCCATGGTCATCCTTCCATTATCCTTTAGGTTTGAATGGATTGTCTAGACATGGAAGAATCAAGGGGAAGAATCAAGACTCTATGAGCTAGAATTCAAATCCATATAAATTTTCCTTTTTTTCACTAAACTTTGCTGTAAGTTTTTTGTAGTTCATATTAATCTTATTGTCACCTAAGCAGCTTACTTAGATATTATGTACCACATAATATATAAATATGACTTATTTAAGAATATATCAGTATCTAGAAATTTTGGTAAATTTTTCTTAGAGCCTGTTAATAAGTCATACTTTATGATCTTTCATTACTTATAATAGAGGTGCTTTACTAAACCTGTCCCTTAAGTGACTTGGGCTCATGTAAAAAATTCTGACAGGGCAGAATTTCATATTTTATTTTGATAAAAATAAAGGAAGTATATCGAAATAGCTAATTGATATTATGTGACCATTTAGTTCCCATATTAGAGAAAATGAAGGGTAAGAGGTAGGGAAATTGATAATTTATGTAGTAACTTGCCATTCAGAGGTCCACTTGTGGGAATGAAATTGAAAATTGAAGAAATTGTTCAGATAATTTGAGACAAAATAGAATTGCCATTTAATTATGCATTTATTTCAGTGTCTTATAAAGGTATCCAAAAAAGTACATTTCAACTTAATTTACTATCAAAAATCTGACTTAAGAAGTAGTGATCATTCAAGATAGAAGTTATTTCCACCAACAAGAAACCATCATAAATACAAGTTGCCTAATTTCTTAAACCCACAGAGCTACTAGAAACATTGATGGACTTCTAAACTCAGAGCCTCTGGCTTCAAAAAAAAGCTCATCTAAACAATCCAAGTTAGTGTCAATCAATTTTATTTTTAAAAAACATCCTTGATAGTATCACACAATGTCATAGTTAGATACGATCTTTTTCAGGTCCTTGAAAAATGTAGTAAACATTTATTAATACTAGTATAGGTTAGTGTTTCTAAATTCTAATTTTTTTTACCTAATTTTCTATATGTAATACTTATAACTCAATATAAACAAATTATGAAATGTTACAACCAGAAATGCTTTAATATGCTTATTCCTATTATATATTAAGACTGATTATTAGAGGCAATTTAACTCATTAACTCAAGTTATTTTCACAACTTCAATTCTTCACTTTTACATATTTAGATTATCATAACACCATATATCTCATTGTCTTTCTAACTGGAGTAAAGCTAACTTTAACCCTGATTAAATTAGTGGTACATTATTGATTCCTGTTTCAAATTCATTAATATGCTAAGAACTACATGTCAATGCAGTGTCTCAGAAGGATCATGAGGTAGTTTGAAGCTAATTGTTACTTCTTATACATTTTTATTAGATACAATTTTGTATCACATCTTCATATGCTGATTTGAAAATTTGATATTGTAGCATAATGGAACTAAAAAATTTTTCTTGAATTTGTCAGAACCAAAATTTCTAATTCTTTTATCTGTAACTTTTAAATAATTAATGTATTGAAGTTCAGTCCTTTGGTCCAGTCCACCTTCAACTAAAAGTTAGACAACTTTGATCTTTCCTAAAGCATTTTATTTTTCTGAGTAAGCACATAATATAAATCAAAACATAAGATTAGAACAGTCAAGATTTTAGACAGCATATGAAAAAGGGATGGAAAAATAACATCAGCATTATGATAAAGAGAAAGAAAATCTGAGAGAAATACAAGTAAGGAAAAATGCAAAGAAGTTTTATTCCTCCCCCAAAAAACTGCATATGGCAAAAAAGAAAAAAACTTTCATAGACTATTTGTTTACATAGGATCCCTCTGTCTTTAACCTTGTAGTACTGAATTAATGTTTTAAATGTTAGACTATCTTTATCTTCTTCTTTCCTCTTAAATTGAGATCATTTTATTTTTGCTTATACTTTTTTTTATTCTAGTGAGTATCCAATTCACAAATAAATTGTCTGAGAATTTTTTTCAAAGTAGTTGTTTAGAAGTTAAGATGTCTTTTAAAAAAAAAAAGACAACAAAATATATTATTGTGATAATATGATGTTACAGTAAATTAGAGGCTCCCAAAATAACCCACAAAACACAATTTGGCCCATATTCCATTAAATCATCATACTAGTATCCTAAGGTAACAAATCAACATTTATGATAATCTGAATTTCTAAGTCAGCAGGGAATTTCCCCCTTGATAAACCACAGCCAACACAGTAGTGAAGAAAGCCTTGCTTTTATTGCTGTTTTCTTTCCCGAATGAACAGAAACCTGAACTTTCTCTGGATTCAGCCCCTCCTTTAGCCTAGTGTTTGCTTCCTTTGGTTGCACTTCCCAGGTTTACTCTGCTGTCTTCCTTGTTGAATGTTGTACATAAATAATTGTGGCTGATCCCCAACAGACCTCCTCTTAGGTCTAGGATGGACCTAAACGCCGGAATGAGGGCCAAAAAATATACTTCCTACCTGCTGGAGTCTCTGAGGAGGCCCCAATAAAAGCACTGCTCTTCCTCACTTGGGTTGTGAACAGTTTGAGAAATAAAAGAGTATCAAATAAGACTAAAAATCTTACCTTTGCTCTGAGAGAGACCAGGATGGATGGAGGATGTGAGTTTCTGGAGCCCACGATTAGACACTTACCCACCTAGTCAGGCAGGTCACAGGAGGAAGAAGGGTAGAGTGGGCATGGTCTGCTGAGTCATTTCCAAATTTACCAGAGGGTTAAACCACCCCTCCCCCTGAGCAGAGTGAGTAAGAGGCAGAGAGAGGCAAAGAGTGTGCTTAGGAAAAGAATTCCCATTTTATGGAAGGCAGAGTAGGGAAAAGGCTGGTTTTCCTAATTCCTCTGCAAAGCATAACCAATGCCTAGCTGTGAGACTCTCTGATAGCAGACCCTCTCTATTCCTCTCTCTTTCCATTTTTCATGACATCAACAATTCACTTATCTGGCATGCTAATAATCTACAAGACCTCTCTGATATCTGTATGTGCCAGCACCTGTCTTCATCCCATTCTATTTAGCCCTTTCTCAGACATGTAAATGAGAGCTACTTTCCCCCTCTCCTCCTTTGCCTGAGCCTCCACATATGTGTAGATTTAGTAGAGACCAGGGCTGCCCACCAGTTGGCCCGTCCTTGGGATAGCAGGCCCTCCACTCCATTTCCACACTGCGCTTCCAAACACAGATCTGATCTGGGCCCCTTTGCCCAAGGCCCTCAAGGAGTCCCTGTTTGCCTATAGGAGCAAATCCTGAGTTCTTTATAGGGTAGTATCAGCCACACTACCTTTCTCTCATCATCTCCTACCTAACATTGGCTGCAGACATTGAACTCTTTCCCCCAACTAGAAAACAGAATACTTGTCCCCAAGCTTTCTTTGCACATGCTTTTCCTTCTGTTTTCTCCCCTGCTGTTTATCTTCTCAAATCCCATTGATCCTTTAAGGCCACTTTACCGGAGACAAGTGTCCATCCCCAGGCTTTTGGCATTCCTCCAGAGTTTGCTTAATTATTTGGGCATCTCCTTTTTACGTAAATTTGTTGTATTTTATTGTGATTATTTTTTGCTTGTTTTTCTCCCTTCTCCAGAGAAGGTACCATGTCTCATTCATTATTATGTTTCCAAGTCTAGCATGGCATCTAGCACATAATACTACATCAATTTATTTTAATAAGATCCATCTATTTCTTATCATCCAACAATTATGATCACATTGACATTTTTAAAAAATACTACACAGACATTTCCCAAGACCAGTCATTGGTGAACAGTCTCACCAATGAATAATGTCTGGTTTCAGAGGTTTTTTTTTAACCTCCTAATGTGATATTTTAAGTGACAGAATAACAATTTTCATCTACATATGTGCGTCAAACCCCACACTCTTTCTGCTACACCTCTGGCTTCCTGTACCGAATGGCCTTGCGTAGCTAATGTAATCTTTTCCTTATTTTATGTCAAAAGATCTCACCCTATTCCACTGATTCCCCTTTCTCAGGAAAGAGGTCTGTGTTAGCTATAAAAAAAAAAAAAAAGAAAGAAAGAAAGAAAGGAAAAGAAAACGAAAGAAAAAAGAAAAAAAGAAAAGAAAACCAACCTGGGCAATTGGGAAGCCCACAAGGTAAATATTAAAGAAACAGCTATAAAGCCAAATGCAACTTTAAACAATAAATAACGTAAGGCAGGATATTGAGCAATATTTGCCATGCCCATAGCCACTCACATTCTTCATCTAATTTTCTTTCCTAGTTTATGTTCTTTCATTAGACCCTGAGTTAGACTTCTATACGTTACTACACACTTAATAAAGATATTTCATTTTTCCTGGTGTGCTTCCAGAGACCTAGCATGCAGTGAAGGTTTTATAGTCCTGTGCAGTGCAGCAGATGTCATTCCATTTGCCTAAGTCCTGCTGACATTTGGAGATGTGGATTAATTGAGCTACAGAATGAAATTTAATTAAAATTAAACACAGACTTGGCCATTGTATCTGTTCATTTCCTGCACTCTAGTGTGTGTATTTGCAGGCAGCGCCATAGTTAATTTATTTAATCAGGATGCTCTGTGGGGGAAGCTGCACTTTGTTTTACACTGAAAGACCGAGGGTGTGGTGCATGCCAGGTTGGCTTTCATTGCACACAATGTGCGCTGTGTAAATGATGCTACTGATGAGCCTCCAAGGGCTACCTGAGGGAGCAAGGTGGCCCCATGTGAACCTGTAGAGAAACAACTTGTCATAGACAACATTTAGTGATGTCTTTTAAATTGACATTAGATGCCACAGGCATCTCATCTATTCCCCATTAACATGTTGCCATAGTATTTGCTCATTCCGACATTCATTCATCCGTTCATTCAACCAAGATGCTTTGAGTACCAATTGTGTGCTAGGTCCTGAGTTTCAGGTAAGCACTGTTATTCATACTAACCGCATTCTTTCTTCCCATAACCCCAATTGGAGAAGTTTGCCATTTCTTGAAGATATATTTTTTATAACAAGATAATATAGATATTTAAAGAAACTACATTACTTTAGATTATGATGAGATTGTCTCAGAGCAAGCGGCATAGATCCCACCCTTCCTGTGAGATCCATTGCAAAGGTCACCTCCTTCTGGGGGGCTTTCCTGATTCCTGCAGTGGGAAACGAATGCCTTTCCAACAACTCCCCCAAGTACATAGGAGTTCTTTGTGTTATAACTGTATATCTTCCTATCCCCCTTTCTAGATTATAACCTTTTGTCAATGTTCTTTTAATCTTGAAAAATGCATAGGCCAGTGCATCCTCTCCAGAATGTGCTCAAACACTACTTCTTAAACTGAAACTACTGAATATACTGTATTGTCAAGCATGCATATTCCTGGGTTGGTGAACCATTGCTGTTTTGGCAGTTTAGCATCATTTTCTCCTTTTTGAGGCAATAGGACCCCACCTCTGCTTTGGGGAATCACTTCTCCCACACCTATATACCCCAGAGAAAGTTGAGTGAGTGGAGGCTGAGCCAATCGTGTATTCCACCCCACTAACCTCTGTGACTGGTTCAAAAATGAACACATGACCCAAGCCAGGCTGGTAAGGGCCAGTAATACTGCATTCTAAGACTTTGATTTCTCTTTGGTTTTGCATGAAAGGGTGTTGCCCATGCGTTCCAATCTTCTGTAAGGGGGAAACTATCTAAAAATGGAGCCAACCCAAAGGTAGCTGCAGTGAAATAAAGAGAATCATCCCATTACTCTTCCATTACTGCTGTTACCTTAGCTAATGAGTTTTTGCTTAAGTTTGTTTTGCGTTGGACTTCCTGGCTCTAGCACACAAAAGAACCATACCTGAGAAGCCTCATTATAATAATCGTATAGTGCTATAATCATTTATATGACACTCACTGTCCTATAAACTCCTTCAGGATAGGGACCTTGCCTCTTATCTGGTGACTCACCAGCTAGCCCAGTGCCCGGACCACTGTATACTCAACAATTGCTTTGTTGAAATGAAAGAATAAATGTAAATTTTAGTGGTTATGAGACAATGTCAATGAATAGCCTTGTGTAATAAAACTGATTAAATTGACATATTGCTCACAAACCCTGTTACTACTTTCTATTTCACCAACATTCATATGACTGAAAGGGTCCTGAAAGATCACCCGACAATTTCTAAGGGTGAGAGAGATAGTTCAACCATCTCATATTGATAATCAACCTCATATCAAAAACTCCCTGAAAAAGAAATGCTACAACCCCATGCTGTTATATATGCCAGTGTTAACTATTCTTACCACCTGGAAATTGTTCTTTATGTTCCCTATGTGGTTGTGAGTTCTCGTAAATTCAGAAGTAAGCTTTTTCTCAGTTGAGCTATATTGCTTCTAGCTATGGACTCAAATTGACTCAGTAAATGGGCACACCATGTTCTCTCTGGCACGTTTTCTATTCTGTACCAACTACACCTATTTTATATGGACAATATCCTGTTAATTCTTGGAGTTATGGGAAAGTAAGCTTCACTTTTTTCTCCTTGCATGTATCTTTTGTGGATTTAATCCTGCTCTTTTCTAACTCTCTTTATTTTCTACAGACACGGTGACATTGATGATAAGGATGACAACTAAAATATTAATTAACATTTGGTGAGCACATTTTACCTCCTAATCATTACATTCATTGATCCTCACAATAATAATAGGAGATAAATATTCTCATCCTCATTTTCATCATAAGAAGGATGAGGAGGCAGAGATTCAAACTTCAATCATCTTTAAGAAATTTGCTGAGCTGTAGGACATATAGAAACTCAGGAGGAATTTATGATTTTGGTAACCATTTTAAATATTTTATTTGTAGGATAGTATTCAGAAATTTTCCCAGTATTATATTTTTCTTGATTAATATGAGCTACTATTAAATAGTAACAAATGTCTCTCCATACATATACACACAGACATGTATAATGATAGCTAACATTTTTTGAGGTCTTATTATGTTTAAGGCACTATAATAAGAACTTCTATGTATAATGACTCATTTAATACTGGCAACAAACTTATGAGATAAATACTGTTATTATCTGCATTTCATAGATGCAGAAACTGAATCAAAAAGAGATTAAGTAATTTACTTAGACAAGGTCACATGGTTAGTATGCGATGGAGTTAGGATGAACCTAGACAGCACAACTGCAAGGCCACAATGCTTATCCATATAGGAGACTATTTAATAAAATAAATGATTTGCATCTTAAATTTATTTTTTGTGTCTTCTTTCAGAGTACCTACTCTGTGCTAGTCACTGAGCTGGGTTCTGGGGATACTGCAGTGAACAAGGCAGAAAAGGGCCTTGTGAATTATATTCCATATGTCCACCTAGCCAATCAGTGTATTCCATCCCCAGCCTCTGTGACTGGTTCAGAAATGGGCATGTGACCCAAGCCATGTGCAAGAAATACAGATATTTCTTTGAAATAAGCAACATGTCATTTGTTGAATCTGGTAAAGTTCTAGATTGTAATAGGTTTCAACAGAAAAAAAGACTCTGTAAAATAATTTTAAAGAGATTTACTCTCAGCCAAATTTGAGGACCATGACCCGGAGCCACGCCCAAGAGGTCTTGAGCAGTGGACTCGGTGTGGCTGGGTTACAGTTTGGTTTTATACATTTCAGAGAGACAGGAGTTACAGGTAAAGTCATAAATCAATACATGGGAGGCATACATTGGTTTGGCCCAAAAAGGCGGGACATCTCAAAGCGGAGGCTTACACATCATAGGTGGATTTACAGATTCATTAGTTGACCATTGGCTGAAAGAGCTAGGTTTTGTCCAAAAGACCAGGAATCAGCTGAAAGGAATGTTTGAGGGTTTTTTATCTATCACATGATGCGGAAAGGAATGTTTGAGGGTCTTTTATCTATCACGTGATGCTTTACCAGAATCAGGTTGGGAAGTAAACAACGTCATAAAAACCTGTTTACTGAGATTTTATCATTTGTAGGCATGACTCATCTGGCCTCCTTAGGAAGGAATTTTGAGCAAAAGAAAAAGATCGGAGTTTAGTCCTCAATACCCTTAGGCCTGTTAATGGGTTACAAAGGATGTCCCCAGGAAGGGAGGGGGTCATGATAAGGCACGTCTGACCTTTCTCCTGGCAGGCAATTTAGTTTTAGGATATTCCTTTGGCCACAAGGGGGTCCATTTAGTCAGCCGGTGGGGGATGAGCCTTAAAATTTTATTTTAGTTCACATAGGGTTTGCCATATTTTTCCCAAGTCAGAGTTTTTTGTTTTTTTTTTTTTACCTGATTGATCTAATTGAAGACAGACAAGCAAATTATTAGGTTAGAGAAAGGAACATTCATTTTCACAGTTATTCTGATTTGTTCATCACTTCTGGTCATTGGTTGCTTGACAGATGTGGTCAAAACAGAAAAACGAAATCTGTGTTATGTATGTCTTTATTTGGCTCTCAGTAAAGAGACTAGTTTGGATTATTGAACTATGATGTCTTCAGGGGAAATAGTCATGTCTAGTTCATCTTAACATAACCAACAGCATCTAGCATATTACTTTACATGTGATAGGGGCTGGATAAATAATTGTTGGATGAAAAAATACAGGACAGCAGGTTTTTGACAGTGTTGCTAGTTTTATACTTTATTTATTCAACAATATTTATTGAACACCTACTGTGCACGTGACACTGTGCTGTGGACTTTGAAGAGTAAATAAGTGGCCTTCAGTAAGAAGCTTACATTGGAGATGGAAGCAGAACAACCAGAATGCCCACCTGAAAACAATTTATTTCATAAGAGGTACAAATAAACGTGAGGGCAAACTTTCAGAGAAAAAGGTGCTTAGTAAGAAATTGGGTGCCATTTATCCATCAGAGTACTTCATTTTTCAAGATTGGGCTCCTGATGTCTATCTGTGCACGTGTGACTGAACAGATAGGCAGAGCATGACCAACAAGTCCTTTGCTCATAGCATATATTCTCAGATTCTCCTTTGACACGGGGCTGCAGCTGCTATGGCCTCTTAGTCTCATTTGGCCCAATGCCTTTGCTCACAAAGAGCTACCCTGTTTCTATTGGTAGCATTGCAGGCCAGTTTGTGTCTGCTGCTACCCCGTTCTCAGGTTTCTCAGCAGCCAAACGACTTTGCCACATTTTTGGGGAATTGTACTTCAGTGCTGGGTTGAAGGGTGGAAGTGTGCTCACCTCCCCTCTCCTCACGGTTGCCCCACTTCACTGCGCCAGGCAGCAGCTGCTGAGTTTCCTGTGCCACCATTCCCAGCACCTGTCCCACCCAGAGCAGTTGTGCATGACAGCACAGCTTCAATGCAGTAAACTAGCTACATTCCATTTCTGTGCTTCAGACTCCCCAAAACATACTGTGATAGTGTTCATAGCTCATATTTTCTAAAGCCAATTAACAGGAAGTCCGAGAGTTGTTCTTAAAAGGTCTTATCTGAGTTCCTATCTCTCCGCATCCACACCAAAAAAAGAAAAAATCTTATCCGATATTCAGAACCAGTGCAAGGTGAGGGAGGCATCTACTCTGTGAGTTCTCTTTTATTTGCAATTTTAAAAGAATAATTAATCTTGTTTCTATTGTTTTTGGTAATTCAACATATATTTATTGAATAAACAAATGTGGTTAGTAAACCACAGAAATTAGTATAAAAATTGGCAGTCTAATAAGGAGGACATAAAAATATAACACATGTTGTACATCCATCCCGTGTCTGTGTGGGTGCTACAGCCACACCGCCTGCACAGACTGCTTCTGCTCCACCTAATTGCACGTCCTAATAGACAACACCTCCAAGATGAACTGTTTCTCTGTCCTTGAATTGAAGCTATTAGCATCTGGGAAAATATTGATAACTCCTACTTCCCCATCCTGAGATAGAGAAATGAAAAAAAGACAGTTAAAAATAAGAGTAGGCTCAGGTAAGGGGCAAAGAGGTGCGGGGCAGGAGGTAAATAATCATGAAAGTAGTTGAGAGCCTGGCACTCATGGGCACTAAACGAATATTTCTGAATAAATTCATAAATGAGTGTGATCGATAGGACAGAAGTATAGTACGGAAAGGTGAGGTCTAATAATACAAAAAATTGTGATTTTTAACTATTAACTCTTTCTTGGATGTCATTAACCTACCACTGAGTGGATCTCTCTTGATCTGGTTCAGTAATATACATTCACTCCCTACTGCTTTAAAACTTCTAAGATTTGAACATTATGCTCAAGTCTATGGACTATGACAGGAGCGAAGCAACCTATTTTTAAGGAGTTTGGGAAGACCACCAGAGGAAGTGATGCTCTAGTACACAGCACTCAATAAATATCTGATTGTTGATTGAGTCCATTATAAATTCATAATCACAACCTCAAATACACCCACAATCTTGGACATCAGTCTCACTAAGATACACTAGCTAACTCACCCACCCATATCCACGATGATATTTTCAAACCTTCTCTATTGCTTCCAGTTATAACTGAGCTTCAGTTGACTTGTCTCCAGTGGAACACCTTGTTGCTCTCTGAGTAGGATTTAATCTTTATGTACTTCTCAGTATTGTAATGGGTATGGTAATAGCCAAGTATTTGAGGCACAGTGAACACAAAAGTGAATCCCCACTCACCTAACTAGGCTTATATAATCAGCGCCTTCCTTGCTTCCTTTATATTTCTTCACCAGACATTTATTGAGCATTTATTGCAGTGGCTCTCAAATTTTTGGCCTCAGGATTTTTTTACATTCTTGAAAATTATTGAGGAACCCAAAGAACTTTTGTTTATGTGGATTATTTCTACCAACATTTATCATATTAGAAATTAAAACTGAGAAGTTTTAAAGGTCTTTGATTTACTTGAACATAACAACAATAAACTAATTAAATATTATCATAAGTAATATTTTATGAAAAATAACCATATTTTTGAAAACAAAAGAATGAGTGAATAAGAGTGGCATTGCTTTACATTTCTGCAGATCTCTTTAATGTCTGGCTTGATACAGCTAGATTATCATATCTGCTTCTGCATTGAATCTGTTTTGATACATTGCTTTGATTGAAGCATATGAGGGAAATCTGGCCTTGCACAGATACGTAACTGGAAAAGAAAGGAATATTTTTATTACCACTTTGAATAATTGTGTGTATTCTTTTTTTTAATACAACACCAAAACTCAACAAGTGGTAGTTTCTTAAAGGTTACTTGCAATGTAGAACCTGAAATTGTACCTTGTACTTTGAATGAATCTTTTGCCATGTAAGATTTAGTAACATCATGTGTTATATTGGCTCACTGAGTTACACAGATCTTCAAATGTTGATATACTTCATTGTACAATATCAAAAAAATTATAATTCTTAATATCACCACTGATCTCATCAGAGAAATCTTTAAATATTAAGAAGCTGTCACATTCATGGTGACAGATACAAGTTTTCCAAAATTCTGATTTTGCTTGAATGCCTGAATTTTATTATTGGCAAAAAATATTGTCAGTTGTTTTCCTTGAAATGACAGTCTCACTTTGTTCATTTTAGAGAAAATATCTGCCAAATACCTGTCAGTGGTTCTTTCATGTAAAAATGGTATTCCATGACAAAAGTGGCTAGTTCAGCCTTCAGCTCAATCACACAAGTGTTTTTCGTTTAGACAACCATTGTTCCTGGATATGCAGCAGAAGTGCTTTACATATATTTCCCATTTCGTCACACAGAATATTAAAAAAATGTATATTCAAGGATCAAGATTTAATAAAATTGATTTTTTTTATTGCTTCATCAAGGGCAGTCCTAAGTGAGACTGGCTTTTTTTTTTTTAAGTGTAAGTACGTGGCAGTGAAGAATCCAGTGAGTACTAGTAGTGTTGGTGCCACTGCATTGATTCGTGCAGTGACACCAGCAATTTTACTCACCATTGCTTCAGTACCATCAATGCAAATTGCAACACACTGAAAAAGGCAAATATTTTAGTATTATCATAAAAATCGTTTTGATTTCACAGATGCCTGAAAGGCTCTTGGGCACCCACAAGGATCCACAAACCTCATTTTGAGAGCCACTGACCTACTGTCTGCATAGAATAGTGCCAATGATAACTTTAGACCAAAAAAAAAAAAATCCTCTAAAACTTTATGACATTGTAACCTGCCTTCAGAAAGTTAATAATTAGGTTGAACCACATGAAATTGTTATTTTCGTAGACAAGTTTGAATACTGGCAATTTCACATGCTTGAACCCATAGAATAAAATGCATGTGTGTATAATGAATCATGTATATAAACGGTGCAGATCTAAGGGACTGCAAAATTAGTGCACAACCAGCATGAAAGGCAGAGTTCTAGAGTTTCCAAACTGAGAGGAAACATGTACTTAGAAATTTTACACAGGTGGAAGAGACAGAACCCTTTCTGAGTAGGGAAAATAGTGTAAGCAAAAGTTCAGAAGTGGATATAAATGCAAATAAGGATATTTATGACCCTTTGGACAGTTTTTCAATTCTTTTTCCATTATTTATATGCTGGTAGTTATATTGAGCAGTTATGTGTGTTTTTGCACCCCCACATAGGCACTTTCAGCTCATTCTTGGCCTCCTCACTTACTTCCAAAGTATCTATTAAAGTTCAGCCTGATTGTAGCTACTTAATAATTCTTAAATTAATAAGGAGATATTTTGAATTATTTCTGTTCTTATGCATCCATTTATTCAAAGACTGTTCAGCAAGTACTTAGTTACTCGTTGGGGTTATAATTGCAAACAAGGGGGTGCAGTATTTGTCCTTATGGAGGCTCTAGTTAGTGGAAGGAAAGACAGACACAAACATGAAGTGTGATACATGCTATAAAAAGGGATATGAAGATCAGAGAAGATTTCCTGGTGGAAAAAACCATCAAGCTGAGACATGAAGCATAAAGAGTTAGCCACGCAAAAGTGAACAGTGTAGAAGGAATTGTTCCAAGTGCATTTGAGGCACCGAAGAAGTTCATTGTGACCAGAGGTAGAGTTTGAGAGAGGGGAGTGGTGAGAGAAAGATTCACTATGAAGCTGGGGCCTGTTCTTACATGTCACAAATACTTTGTTAAGGAACATCAATATTATCCTAGTGGTAACTAGAAGCCACCAAAGTTTTTTAAGGCAGTAACGGCATGATGGTGTTTGTAATTTTTATAGTTAGCTGTTTTTAATTATTGAAAAAATAGAATATAACACAGCATAAAAGGGCTCCCCAAAGGCAATCACTGTGAACATTTCTTATGTGGTAAGAGAGATATATATCCTTTATTACACAAATAATAGCACGTTGTACAAACTGTTCTATATCAGACTTTTTCTACCTGACAATATAACATGGAGATTTTTCCATATGACTACATGAAGATCCACCTTATTCTTTTTAACTACTTCTTAATAGTCCAGAATATGAGTTTCCACAAATTTTTTATTATCCTCTATTTTTACTTATTGTAAAAGTTGCTGCAATAACTATCTTTATTTATCTTTGTGTAGATATGCTAATATATCTGAACGATATATTTCTAGAAGTATAAAAGTCTGATTAAATGTAACTATTATTTAAATGTTTAAGTGGATAAAAATGTTTAAATTTCAACAGATATTCCAAATTTCCCTCCAAAGAAGCTATGCTAATTTATATACCGATCAATAGTATATGACAAGGCTTATTTTCCCCACATTCTCAAACTTTAAAATCTTTCTCAATCTGATAAGTGAAAAATATCTAATTTTAATTTGCACTTCCTTTACAGGTGAAGTTAAGCATCTTTTTATATTATTGTAATCCGTTTTCTTTTTATATAAATTGGCTGCTGAAGTCCTTTGCCCATATTTCTTTTAGGTACTGATTTGTAAGAGTTCTTTATTGATTAGTAACATTAACTCTTTGCTGTGTGCATTGCAAATATTTTTCTCACTCTATGAGTTATATTTTGATTTTATTTGGTTATTTTTTCTGAGGAGTTTTTTAAAGAAATTTGTGTATTTATATTTATCAATATTTTCTTCTATCATTTTTATGAAATAGTTTGGAAGGATCTGTCCTGTTGTAACATGGAGAATGTATTAGATTGGGGTGAGAAAAAACCCATTGAGAGACTGTTAGAATAATTATGTAGAGAAATAATGGTGGCCCGAATTAGAACTGTAGCAGTGCGAATAAATGGCAATGAACATGTTTGTGAAACAGGAATTAGAAGCACCTGAACTGGGAGATTGACTGAAATGTGGGAGAGGGAAGAGACATGTTTTAGGGACGATACACAGGTTTCTGGCTCGTATAACTGAGTAGATGGTTCACCGAGATGAAGAATGCCTGGGAAAGAATATGTTTGGTTTGGGGGAGAGAGTAGATGCCAAATTCATTTTGGAGCACATTGAGTTTTAGATATCTATGAAATGGCTGAAGATAGATACTTAGTAGGCTAGTGGTTATATGGATTTGGAGTTCAGTAAAGAGTAGATTTTGGGTGATGGGCACACATAACTTTGACTCAAAAAGTACAAAAGCAATTTATGTAACCAAAATGTTTGTACTCCCATAATATTCTGAAATTAAAAAAAAAAAAGAGTAGATTTGAGTGTTCAGCACATAGATGCTAACTGAAGCCATGGGAATGGATGGGACCACCAGTAGGTCGAGGGGGAGACAAGCCACAGTGCTGAAGTATAATCGCATACTCAAGACTGAGAAATGGGAGAAAAACCAGGAGGGTGATGTCTTCAAAGTGAAGGAAAGAGAGCATATATTTTAAATTAATTGAAGTTTGGCAGAGCTGAGCCTACATATACCCTATGTATAAACTACTGACTGGAGACCAGCAGGATAAAAGTGTACTCAAATTATTAAACAAAGGTGGCTACAGTTCCCTGCAGAAGCAAAACAAAATCATAGGAAAGAAATATCAAGTGTTAATATTGGCAGTGAATTTGGATAATTTATGAGAAAAATGCTTTTTTTAGTAATTCCCTCGTACTATTTATTTATAACTACCCTATTTAGGCTGCATAGAACTTTAAAGATGACCATTATCTAGCTATCCCTGCTTTCTTATCTGCTGATCTGCCAACATCAATTTTTATATAAGGTAACTTTTCTCAATGCAACTGGGTATTTCCATTCTTTTTCACAGATAAATAAGTGAAACATCTCAGATGGGAATTTTGTTTAAAATTTCTTAAGAATTACAACTGCATCTCTATATATCCAATCAATAACATTATGGAAATATCACATGTTAGTTTAAAACTGAATTATGCTGTTATCAAATATTCTACCCTATTATTATTTTCAGACGAGATAGGAAAAATGGATCATAATTAAAACAAAAATATAATACTTCAGTTAACTTGAACATGGAAGCTTGGATTTTTGATGTTTTGGTTTTATATTAAAAATGCCTATTGAATTCTTGCTGTTGGTTTCCTTTGAAAAATTTCCAATTGCAACTTCTTTTACTTTAGACAAGTGCCACGTCATACCAACCTAACGCTGCTGAGTTCTCTTAATTGTAATTGAAATCACATTAAAGGCAGGTGTAGTACTAGTGCGAACTACAAATACCTCTTCATTCAAGAGAGATCATGATAAGCTGCAAGGACCAAATTAACTCTGTCTTTCTTATTCTCTACTCTATTTCTGTAAATAAGAAATATATTGATGTTGAACATATCCTGACTTCAGAAACTTATCATTTGAAATCAGAGACCTCCAGAACTATTTTTGGAAAGACTTTTGAACTTTGACAACTCCCTGCTGTTACGAAGACTGACGGTGTTTCTGAACTGTAACAAGGAGATTTTATATAAGACTGTTCTTACTAGAACCTGTTTTATATAAGAACATACTTAAAAAGCTAATTTCTTTTCTCCTTTTTGCACTGAAATCCACAAAGTGTGACTAATAATAGATTTAAATTTGCTAAGTGCATTCAGTCCTTTGTGCCATCATAAAGAGAATCTATTACTGTAAAATTGAGGCTTAGTTCCAAATTGCGCCATTATGAAGTTTTCTTCCAGCAATGTTTTGTCTCTAATACACTTCCCTCATTGTAATTCTATTGCAAACCTGATGTCTAGCATCAAGTCTCACAATAATTATTTTAAATTGCTACTAGGAACAGTAGTCCTGGTGGGATATATTACTACCATTCTAACAAGATGAATTTCAATGCACTTTTAGCCATATTGTAGTATATTATGAAAGAAAGAAAATCTTTGAGTTTTATATCTATGGACATACATGTAACAGAAAAAATTATTCTTATAAACTTCAAAATACTTTTTTTATTGAACTTATACTTAAACTAATTAGAAGTCACAAGGACAAATTAGAATATCTAGCCACATGGCCCATTAATAGCATGGTGAGTGACTTGAAAGGAATAAATAAATATAACAATAATAATAATGCTATCGGTTAGAATAATTATGCATGGTAATATATTTATATGATATATTTTAAAGACAATATAAATTATATTACCATAGGAGAAAGGCACCAGAAAACTATTAAAAAGGAAGCTGACATAAAACTTTATTCTTAATTTAATCTTTCCCAAGGCTTAGAGGTCATTTAAATAAATGAACTACCCAAAAAAGTATGTTTAAAAATAATTTATTGTATAATAGAAACTTCAAAAAATGTCATCTTTAGGAATCTAAAACATTGAGTCACCAGTTTACTAATATACTGTAGATAGGAATATTTCTAGGAATCAACATGGAAGGCACCGGGAAACATTTTAAGTCACCCTGAAACTTAGGTGATTGTTTAACAGTAGTGATACATGATATGCTACATGTTTCATGAGTTATTTTACATTCTTACTGAGGGCATTCTAAAATTCACCATACTAATGTGAGTTGCCTACAGGCTTACAAATAAATTGGGAAGACGATCACTTTAGATTCACTGAATGTATGAATCTTGAATTTGTGGCATAACAAAATTATTATAAAGAAATAGTAGAACCAAGCTTCTCTGTTATAGATAAAATGATTATAAAATGATGGTATGAGATCAAAAGCTATTTCAATCTTAATAATTTAAATAAGTTGTCACACAAAATTTAGAAGAAACTCCCAAGTATGAGTTCTATATCTACAGAAATTCTCTTTTAAAAATATTCACATACAACCGCAAATGAAAATCACTTAACTACCTAACGAAATTGAAAGATATTCCCTGGAGTGGACCAAATGGGAAAAGTTAATCTGCATACTTTACAAAAAGGGACAGTTGGATTTACATTAGCAATGCAGCATTTTACCTTAAATAATAATTGAATGAACTATATTACACACCAGCCAGCATGGAGCTACCCTTGAGTAGTGAGAGATTACACCAAAATGGCTGAACAACCTTCTATTTATAATAAAGTGGTGCATTTTTATGCAATAACAACCATTATGTAGAATTTCCAGCATATAGAAAAATCTGGAAATATATCATTCTATCTGGTCATTACCTGTTAGAAACCTAAGAAGGTTGTCTTTTTACCATTAGGTCATATCTAAAACTTTTGGTATTGTTTTGTAGATTAGTTGTAATCACTTTTCAGCAATCTAGACCTGAAATCACATACGGTTGTTTCTGAAACATTGGTATTTGTCAATAGAAAGAAAGTGTTATTTATTTTATGTGTCACTTTCTTTGCATTAATTCTTATATTTATATTTACTCCTTTATATATAAGTGTATATTATTTTAAATATACTATTGATGTTGCTAGGACAAAACAGAACCCAAGGCAAAAATATCCATTGTTAACAATGTTTTTGGTCATAAATCTATTTTCCAAGTGGCCAAATGTAATTGCATTATTATATTGGCAAATGCCTTCATAGAACTGAGTATAAGATTTTACCTCTCACTTTCAGGTTGGAGGAAAAGAAGTCCAAGTTAATAGAAAAATGATTAGAAACAGAAGGTGTCTTGGCTCTCAGTTTTGTTAATCAAAAACAAAAAAAACCCTCATAAACCTTTTATAAATTTCCACTAATACCTTTCCCTTTTGAATTAAAAGCTTTTTTGTAAGATCCGAATAGAAACAATTGTCCAGAAGAGCATATGAAATTAATGTTTCCCCAAGAGCATTACTGAAAAAATATGCTGACCCTGTGCTTATCAAGGCCTTTTGAAATCAGTACTGACTTTTAAAGGACAATAAAGAAAGCTTTTATTTTTAATATCATACACATGCTTCCATTCCTGAGATTCCTTGACAATAGAATTTTGAATTAACTCTTTGAATGCTGTGTTTCATACTCACCAACAATTCATTTCATCACTGGAAATTTATTCTCCCAGTATTTAGGTGAAATTGATTGGAGGGAATTATATAATATTGTATACTGAAGATCTTCAGAAGAACCATATATCAACTAGCCAAAAACAAAATCTTAAGGGACTAAGAATATCACATCCTTTCAGATTTCCCAAACTTGTATGATCATAAGTCACTTCAGTCGCTTGTTGCACTGTAGATTCCTGGGGCCGTTCCCTAGCAATTCTATTTGCGTAGACCTGGGATATATAAGAATCTGTAATTTTTAAAATCATCTTGGATGTGTTGAGAAACATTTGACTTACCTCAAATTCAGCTTTTTGCATTTAAGCAATTGAGAGCAATTGAGAGATTAAAAAAATCCATTTCAAGGATTTTTGGCAAGACTGACTTGCTTTTGAGAACTCAACGAGTTGATGGCACAAATCTAAACAGAATTCAATTTTCTAACATCTCATCCTCTGTGTATGTGCTTGTTTGGGGTATTTTTGTTCAAACAGGTTTCCTTTTTTAAAAGACAGGTTACTTATGCATGGTCTGTGTCTGAAGTGATGTGTTTGATTGACAATGAATAAAAGTAATTATCTGACATCTCCTAGAAGCACATAAGGAAGAGACCATAAGCCTCAAAAGAACCCTAAGAGTTCTAGTCTAGCAGACTACTTTCTAGGAAGAACTACATATAAAGTCTCTTAAAGAGAGGATATATTTTTATCTTAAATGTCTCAAGGAAAGGCATTTCCTTAACTACCCATTAATCTCTCCAGTGTTCCACATGGAAATATTATAATTGGTGTATATTTTTTTAGTTGTCATGTGTGCCCTTTTCTTTTTCCTTTTTAAAAAGAAAATATGGCATTTTTCATTTATTTGAGTATTCCACTAATTCATAAAGCAATTAAATTGAGCTAGACAGACAGCTTTAATTATTACAGAGAGAGAACATGAACTTATTACAAATGAACACAAGGTGAAGATTTAGAATAGTAGTTCTTACCCCTCTTTTGAAACAGGAACTCCTTCGAAGTTCTGAGAGGACCTCTGGCTAAAAATATGCAACGTATGTTTATACCTCCATAATTTGCACATACTTTTCAGAATGTTCATGGACCTTGGAAGCCTCCCAGGTACATAAGCATTAATCTGGTGGGAAGAAGCCACCCCTGAAATACTGGTGCTCGGTGCATTTTGTCATATGTTGAAGAAGGCAAATTATCGTCAAAGCCCAAATAATTATAAAGCATGAATTTGTTAATATTATTTTAAAAATCAGAAGATGAAAATTGAACTATATTGCCCGTGTAATTATACTGTAAATCTGTGCAACATGAAAGTGATGCTCTGTTTCACCTGAAAATAAGCACTAAGTGATTTTAATTTTTTCTAGCTTTTAACAAATAAAGTTGAACAATGAATTTGCATTGTCTAATAATCTTGTGCAGAATATTCATATATAAGAAACAACAGTGATTATCCCTAACCGCTATAGGAGTTAATGATGAGATCAGCCTGTAGACTTCAGAAGGTTATTCTTTGAGGAACCCCAATATCCAGAGATTTAATGGTAGAGAGATGTGAACAAGAAGTAGATGACTGCATTAAAATGAAAAACTTGTGATGGCCCATCTCTGGGGAACATGCACATTATACCTTGAGTTCGCTGCTAAGTCTGCCATTTCCTTCCTCAATCACATTGGTGTTAAGATCTATTTCCAAAACAGCTCCTCATTTTACAAAGCAAGTCGAATAGTTCTTGTCTTCATCCTTCCCTATGAGAATCAAATTCAAGTCAATTACCTAATGGGTAGAAAGCTTTACAGGCATACTTTAACTCACAAAATTGCCATATTTCTGAAAAGTTCTGAGTAAATCAATTTTATCCTAAATAAGATCACTTTAGGCATGAGAAAAACAAACAAAAATATCTTACAAATAATAATTTTATAAAATAAAAAATGTTTCTTGGCTCTCCCACCCCACAATTATATATCTTTCTCATCTATAATACTGAGCCACTAATTTTCACACAACACCATATCCTCATTGACAGAGAGATCCTGGGTTGCACAGTGAAGTCTCTGCCTTCCATAGCTGTGCCAAGCTGCCTCTCCTGCCCTGCTGTTTAAGCATTCTATTCTTTGCAAATATTTTCCTTAGGTGCATCATCTCTGTAGATCCTCTTCATGCCTGGTATCTAGGGTAGGTTTTAGGTGCTTTTTCCTATAATACGTCAAACTAGAATTGCTGTCATTACACAGACCTGATAGGAAAAATCCACTCCTGCCCAATATCATGATGCTTATCTCAACCCCTATTTTGTCATTTCCATAAGATATATAGTCTCATATTCCCCATCCCACTCCAATCAAATGCCATTGTCATAATTAAATATTTATTAATGCCTACTATGGATTCAAAGAGATATAAGTCATGGTCCCTGTGCTTACTAGCTAGTTGGGAAGTTAGGGCATGTAAAAAAAAGTGATTAATAACAATATGAAATAGCATAGACTAAGTGATACATGACACACTTTAATTTATCTATTCGGCAAATCCAAATTTCCATACATTTATGTTGCTTAAAGGGAGATACATCTGTAATTCTTGACTCACCATGCCTTTTCACTAAGCTGTGTCTTCTAGCATAATGAAAAATAATGTGATAATATAGTGACATATTACTGTGACTTCAGGCTGTTTCCATAGAGGCAGAGCAGTCTCATGGGTACCACAATGGAATGAGATACAGACAGGGATTCCAACCTGAGAAATACCCCCGACATTTTATGTGACCTTAGACAAGTGACTTAACCTCTCAGTTTTGAGCTTTTTCATCTGTAAAGAAAGTTTAATTAAACTTGCCAACATCACAGAGATGCTATGAAGTCTAGCTGATTAAATCCCATTAAATGTTTTGAAGATACAAAGTACTTGCTTAATAGTCATAAATAATAAGCAAAAAAAAAAGTTTTATTTAAAAATACTAATTTTTATACAGTTGTCACAAAAGATGATACTGATGCCCTCTGGAGCCCAGTTGTAGAGATGGATTTACACTGACCCATCCATGCGCTCACATTGGTTATTCTGGTGACCAGTAGCACTTAAGATAGGTGGAGGGGATGAGGTGTCTGTCTGTGACCATAGAACAAAGTAAAGCTGTCGGGCCTCCCTGGAATTGAACCATGACCTAAGTCTCATTAGCACTATCTGCTAACCAACTGAGCTAATTGGATACCACATTGATAATAATATATCAGAGCATGGTTTTGGTTTATTTTTTTCCAAAGCTTCCCCTAGATTTAATTTCAATAACCATAAAAATAAGTTTGAGTAATTAGAGCCTAAGACAATAAGCTAAACATTATTAGATGCCACTAACCTCCATGGGAATAACTCTTGCTGTCCCCGACAGGCCTGTAGTGCCCAGCAGGCTCTTGACTGCCCTGAGAAAGTGAAGTTTCACAATGACAAGGCTAATAAACCCAAGGCCCTCCTGATGAGATTAGGAGAGACTCTTACGCATCTCTTGCTCACTGAGTCTATTGGCAAGAATTAGAAATTGTTCTAGTCTGTGAGTCCTGTGGAGGCTAATAAAGTGACAATGAAGATGCATTGTGCTACAGAAAACAGTCCTAAGTACTAAATAAAAAATGCCTTAACACCGAGCTCATAACTTTACCTCTTGGGATTGATTATATCTTTCGGCTGAGAACACGAAGCAAGCCTTAATGAGGAACTGATATTAGGTGGGACCATTTCAGTAATTCTTAGTTCTTTGAACTTTCAGGCAAGGTTAATGTACACGCTATTTCATGGAACAAAACAAAAATATATGATGTTGAAATATTCCCTTTCTGGAAATACGAGAGTAATAGAACCCTGCAGTGCTAACGAAGTAGCATGTAAATCTTAGGGCGTATACTTCAGATTTCAAGTGGAATGAATGGCCTATTTGGCCCAAGCTAGGTAAACTTGACTTCTGCAAAGCTAAAATACTGGAAATTAGCTCCATGATGTATTAACCCAAATAATAATGTTCCTGATGTAGGAAAAAAAAGATGGGAATTAAACATCTAGTTATGAATACTGCGTCTGCACAATGTGCTGCATGCACCGCATGTGTTAGAATTTCTTCTCAGTTCTTTTTTTAATCTTTTATTCATAGCATTGCAGGTGATGAAAAATTTATGCCTTGAGTCTGGCATTGAAATTAAATGCAAAATGAAAACAGAAGCAGTTTATACTGACAGCTTAAATATCTTTATCTAGCATACGGTTGCACTATAAAAATCACTGGGTGACTTTTTAAATCTCCCACACGTAAAAACCAAGAGTTGTACAATAATGAAAAAAGTTATATATCTAAGATATCAACAGAAAAGTTGTATTTTATTAGCACTCTTTTTTAATTTCATTTTGCTCTGTTCTTCTGTTTTTGTTTAATGGGCACAGACATATGAATATAAGCTTTTAAAAATACTGCATAAATTAATCGTTGATACTAATTCCTCAGAGTGGAAGAAAACAATTGATTTTTGCAGTATTTTTAATGAGTGTGATTTTTCTGGTAGGTTATGTCTTAAGCTGAATAGAAAACATTAATCTGTACCTAAGGTAGTTATACTGTAGTGAAGGTTAATTATTCAGGTGAATCAATTTGTTCATCACTACGTTAATATGAGTGATGCTTGGAAAGAATGGCGATAATTACAGTAATATCCATAGTCACTGGGTAAGTGGGTTTTCAAGTGTATTTCCTTCCTTAGAATAGTTGCAAGCAATTTTGTACACATTATTTTATTAGTCACAACTCTATTCACAAAATGAGGTTCCCCGTAAATCGTTCCTATTTTCTAGAGATGTTGAGTCTTTTGTCCTAGGCATATCTGTTTATGCTGTGCTGCATTAAAATGTTGGCTGTGGCTTTTGTTGGTGGACTAATGCTAAATCTCAAATAGCTCATAATGTCAATTAATTGAAGAAAATAATTTCCTCTTAGTTTTGTGAATAATGCACACAGGTTTAAAACATATTCAGTCTCTTTCTCTCTGTCTCTCTCTCTCGCTATGTATGTATATATATATGCACATGTATATATATTTATGAGAATTTTAAAAATAAATATAGAGATATTTAGCATTTAAATAAGTAGAGCATGCAATTTAGAACAGTCTGCAGTTACGTAAAGCATCAATACTAAAACAACCACTTAGATTTCCATATTTAGAAGACTTCACCACACAGTTTAAAATATTTTACACTCAGCTTCTGATTTATAGCTCTTTCCTGGCTGTTTTACGTAAACATACTGTGTATAATTATGCAGATAATTTTATACAATATTAATTGTGCTAAGAGTGCAATGAGTATGTTTAATTCAGTAATTCATTTACATTTTAATGATTTTAATAGCATAAGATTACCAAAAACCAATTGAAATATCTCTGACCATTGTGATATGTTGTGTGAAGAGTTCAAATAGTTATATTGTTTTTTATTATACAGAATATATTTATCACATCTTGTTACTGACAACCAAATGGAATCTTAAAATACCCATGTCAAAAAATTTTTAAACATTTTCAATGCATTTTTTAGTCCAATATTAAATATACTTAGAGAGTGGTGCCCAAAAGCAGTGACATATCAGATATCAGATTCTAAAGTGTATTTAATGTCTGTCTTCAGCACAGGAATTGTTAAGGTGGCCTGCATCTTTGAAATACAGCTGATGAACAGTATTACAATTTTTTGCAGGCAACCTGTATGAAAAAAACAAATGCATTTAATTTATTCCTCTTTAATGTAGAAAGAATAATTCAAGGTGTCTATTATGGGAAGCAAGTGAATTACTAACTTTTACATGTAAAGATAGCATCTGAAGCCACTCTCCAAATCAACAAATTTCAGGTTAGCATTTCTTTCTTCTTCCTTTCATCATATACAGATTTAATATCATCAGGAATAAATCTAAATTGTTTGCTTCTTTCCTCCTAATTTCTGAAGCAATGTAAAAATCTAGCGAGGTTTGAAGTGACAGGATTACAAGCAGTCTTTTGCATACATGGCCTTTAGGGATAAGCGGCTACCTTGCATCTAATAAACAAGAAAGTGAATTCGTTGAATAATGAATTAAGTGGCATAAGTTGTGATAACAAGGAGCAAATGTAACTTCAGACGAATAGTATTTGCTTTGTGTGGGGTTATCTGAGAGGGCTGATGCTCCGCCAAGGGAGACTGAAAAAAGGCTCATTATATTAAGATGTTCTTTTACAGAACGCAGTCTAAAATGATCTTGCAGTTTTTCCCCCGTTTGCTGAACTCCTTTGTGTGCCTCTATCAAA
Source organism: Propithecus coquereli (assembly GCF_000956105.1). Lineage (NCBI taxonomy): Eukaryota > Metazoa > Chordata > Mammalia > Primates > Indriidae > Propithecus > Propithecus coquereli. Next base: position 9,043,310 of record NW_012147189.1, on the reverse strand, counting down.
TCAACCACCTCCACCAGGGGGATAACTAGGATTCTTTCAGACTGTTGAATGTTGTTTAAAATGAAAATTCCTAGTGAGTTTTGGATGGGTCACCCAACAATTAAATAGAGATGTCTAATTGGTTCATCCATATTAGGGTCAGCAGCTGGTTACAGAATAAAAGGTTGTGGTGCCCCATTGCACAGTTCTGAACCAAATTAAATTATTAATCTACACTTTGCTTCAGTGTAGCTTCACGGGGATTCCTAACCTGCCATGCCGAATAAAACAGAACGACTGCTTTACATTTTCATTATGGAGAATTATGTTTTAAATTGCAAATGTTCTTCTATTTAGCTTGCATTGCATATCTCATTGGACATGTAGAAATGTCTTCAACAGTCAGTGCTTATAATTTGTTTCGTTAATTTCTAATTGTGGCTGGAAACTATGAAACCACCAAAAAGGATGATTTGCATGCGGTACCAACTCTCTAGACAGAACCAGTTGAGCAAAGTCAAGTCTTAGGGGCCATTATCTTTGACTCTTAAATTTAAAAGATATAATTAAATAAGTACGTGGCAGGAGGCTTTGTAATCTAACATGAGCTTCAGGTTAATTCAACCAAGGTTATTTTCATGATAGCAATTCGTGTAAGGGGTCAAAGTCCTAATTTTTGTGACCTTGTATGATTATTTTGACTTTTTTTATTTAACTACTCTAAAGTGAATGTTAACTTTGTGCAAAATTATAGCTGCATCAAACTTTCTTTATATTAAAATAATATTATAGGCCATTTAAAGGACTTTATCAATTTCTTATAGTGTTTAATAATATCTTAATAATTCTGTTATCAACAGTAAGCATAGTTGCAATAAAACATTTACCACATTTTCTTAGAAATTATTTTATGAGATGTTTTCTATCAATATTTTAATATATGCCTACTTTATACTTTTACTTTTAAAATTTTGAGTTATGAGAGCCATAGCAGAACTAACTTTAAAAGCTGATTGATCTTTAGAATGTAGTATGATTTCTAAAGATAAGTCACTTAGTAATCACAACTTAATGAGGGTTCAATATTTGATGGATTATATTAACTAAAGTTTTGAATTTCATTGGTTGGTTCGTTCATGTGTGTGTATGCACGTGTGTATATTAGCTGAGTTTGTTAGAAGACATATAAACTTAAGCCCAGCGAAGACATTTTATAAATTAAAAAAATTTTATAAACAATCTAGTTCATTTATTCATCAAAAACATATTTACTGGACACCTACTCTTACCAAGTATAGCTTTAGGAGCCATGTGAACAAAAGGAAGTGAAAAAGATAAAGTCCCTTCTATTACAGAGTTTACATTCCAATGGAAGAGAACTAGACGACAAATAAGTCTGTAGACAAATTAGCAATAAAACAACAGAACAAGATATTGGGAAAAAAAGCAAATTAGTATGATGTCACACAGAGAGTGAGAAAATAAGGGCCTCTTTAAACAGGGTTGTCAAGGAAGTCCTCTCTGAGGAGCAGGCATTTGATCCGAGACCTTAGCCATAAGAAGAGTGTTACAAACAGAGAGAATGGCAGGTACCAGAGCCTGGGGTGGGAATGAACTTGGCATATATGAGAAACAGAAAGAAGCCGAACTGGCTTTATGGACACGCAACCTGGGTGGTTACACATGGGCCCATGCTTAGAAGCGCCCCAGTCTAATGGGGCCCCAAGTCTGCTGCCGCCATCTTGAAATTTTTAATTTTTAAACAAGAGTCCTCACATTGGTCCTGCGCATTATCTAGCCAGTCCACAAAAGAAGGCTAATTATCTAGAGTGTAATGAGGTGGTAGGGGAGGGGGGAATAAAAAGGCCAGCAAGTGATATTTCTGGGTGTATCTGGGTGGCACTGGCATCAATACACTTCATGAAAGATTAGTTGCACTTTACAATACAGCCATTTTTGTCTGCTATGTAGAAAATGGAAACATTATTTTTGTTCTATATTTAGCCAGATCCTCACATACAGATGATAAATTCCTCAAGGATAGTGTTGGTCTCTTCTGTGTATTGTATTCTAATCACATGGCATCATATGATTAGATATTCCACAGATACTAATTGCAGCTGAAAGGAATTTGCCTTCTCTTTTAACCCAATAGGGCTTCCTTGGGGAAAAAAAAATAAGACATTTAGTGTTCACTTTTTAATTCTTGCTTTCTTCCCACAGTTATATAGTAGTACCAAATCTGCATGACCATTTAACAATTAGGTTGAATCATATGAAATTGTCTATATCAACCATTTGTTACCTAGAAAATGGCAATTTCAATGGTTCATAGCAGATTGAAATTGCAGGTTTATTTAGGAAGTAAAATAGAAATCTTATAAGCATCTTTGTAATCCCTGCAGGATTACTTAACGGAGGGGGGAAAAGGTAGTTCAGGGTTGTTCATTAGAGAGCCACAGTACACAGCGCTGTCAGGTTCATGCTGACGGGTCTCCTTAGGGGTAAATCCACCTTCCAGGGAGGCCTTTCTGCCAGTCAGCAGCGACTCCTCCCTCTCCCTCCCCCACAATAATGAGGTCTATGGACTGATACCCACTTTCTACTATATTCTGCCTCGTAGCAAGTGGTAAGTTGCCAGAAATGACTGCGTAAGTGGCCCAAGTCCATGCCATAGTTCAGAGTTGCAGCAGGTTACAGGGCTTGGTCCACAAGCCATTATTCACTGGTGACCTTTCCTCCAGGCAAATCTATTTCCATTTGTTGATGACCATGATGATTTGCCCAGTGATTGCTAAGTACGATGAATTATGCAGTCATGTGATAGAATCTGACCAGCAGAAGTTTAATTTTGTCAAATCAGGACACAATTTCTCTGATCAGGACAAAGAAGTGATTTTTTTTTTTTTTTTTTTTTTGTCATTCAAGACAGGTATTGAGCTGACACATTCTCAAAAAATCTTCTGTATGAGAGGCTTTCGTTGTTTGCTTCTTAATTGTTCTTTTGGAAAGTTTGTGGGTTCGAAATGATTATTGTCAAGTTGCTTCTTATCTGGTACTTTTGTATTTTAGCAATACTCTAAAATCCACTGGTTTATGATTCTTCTACTTAGATGTTCCATTTCTTACATTTTTATTGCTTTCTTCGCTTTCCCCAAAATCTTCCCCACTTTGAACCACATACCTATCTATACATTTTTGAGTCAGTAGTGGGATTATGAATTTCATTCTTAGTAACCTAGCAAAAATGAAAAACTCCTAAGAATTTTTAGTCTTCCCTCAAAAACATTTGAAAATATATTCACTGTCAGCCTTTATATTTTCCCACACATTATCTACTCAACTCTAGAGTCTGAGGTAGAAGCACATGTTTGACTTTTTCCAATACTCAAGCTACAAAAGGACCTTTAGATTAAAACTGAAAAAATCCAACCATTTTGGATATTTTAATCTGTGTAGTCTTCCTCCTGAACTTTGCACTAACACTAGAAATATTCCTCATCTGAATAAATACTCTCAAGGAACTTACGGTTTAGTGATGGAGTTAGGCAATGACAGCAAACTAAGATATGCCAGGATAAGGGGACATGCAGGTATTTACAAAAGCTCAGAGCAGGTCTCACAACCTGGTTGTGGAGAGTCAGGGAAGTTTTCCGGACATCTAAGTTGAAATTAAATTAAATTAAATCTTGGGGACAGTTGTCAATTACATCATAAACTACCACATTCAGAGACAACTTTTAGAGACAAATTACTTTTAACCCAAAGGAGCAGATGGTGAGAATTTCAGCTGCCAGGCAGGTGAATGGCAAGTATTGTTTCAAGTCAGAGATCATTAAGGAGCTTCCCCCAAGTTTTGCTAAGCAGGCAATTGCATGCCTTTGCCACCTTTCTACCTCAGGAACTAGTGTTTTCAATTCTTATTTATCCTAATTTTGAAAATGGGAAAAAAATAAAGAAGGAGCGTGAAAAAGGTAAGGACAATAAAAGAGATAGGGGAGAGAAATGGAAATACGAGCAAGAGGGAATGACCAAATCCCTTCCACTTTCCTTCCAAACTGTATTTCTGTCACTGCTTAGAATAAATAACATCTTTATTTTACAGCCAGCCTTACCCACTGAGGCAGCATGATGTTGTATGGAAGGAGCATGGACTTTGCAGTAGTAAAGTTTTGGGTTTGAATCTTGGTTTTGCTACTTCCTAACTGCATGACCGTGGGTAATCACTTAACCTCTCTGAGCCTCACTTTTGTTCAGATATAAAAAATATCTCACGGAAGAGATATGAGGATTATATGAAACAACTACCATCTGCTGTATGTATGTGTTACAGCTCTATTGTCATAATGGCAGAGTTCTACTAGAATAGTCTATAAACAAAGGGGACGCATTGTAAAACTAAACAAGGTAGTAAGTATGGAACAGTTTTCATCTTTGAAGAATTCCTGTGGAGCTTTCTTTGCTTATTTAGTATATGCCATTGCACCCGACCCACCCACTCCCCCAGCACACACACACTCTGTGCAATCTAGGTGTGGAGAGAAGGGAAAGAGAGTTAAAGAGAGAAGGGAAAAGGAGTGAAGGAGGAGGCCTGGTTTGCTATAATTAGCTTGGCAGTACTAATACTCCGAGACAAAAGATAGATTAACTTTCTTTGCAATATGCAGTAGAAATTATTGTTTTGGGAATCCCACTTCTAAAGCTAGACACTTCGTACACAGGGCAGAGAGAAGCTCTTGTCCACTTTGCCACTTTGGAAAATATTTTGCTTTGCCTCTTCCTGCCAGAAAAACAAAGGTAGCTCACTGTTATTATGATAACTTCATATTTTATTGTCTCATTGAAACAATAAAATGCTCCCAAAGATTGTTCCCAGGGTCTGTTTTTATATATATGGAAGAAAATCTCATTGTCGAACTGAAATGCCATTATTGTGATATTATTCGCTCAGTTTCTCTAAAGATTACGCTTTCTAAACTGAAGGCTGATTATGAATCTGTGTTGTGCAGAGTTGAGGTCACATTTAAACCTTTTTAAAGGACTAGGTAACTTGGGAAGTTGCTGAGTCAGAACCTCTCAACAGCCTTCTAATAAGAGTTTAAAGAGGAAGCAGTAAAACACTTCCCACCTCCCCACCTCCCAAAAGCCAGTGGTAAGAATTGTGGTTTCTCAAGACCACTTTTATACTCAAAGATGATTCCATGAGGGTAGAAACTATCTCCATGACCACACATGACGGAGTATCCAGACTGTCGTTTCAGTCATGTATCAGTCATAGTAAATCTTGAATTTCCTCTGTCTTTGTATCATGTTCACAAAAATCATTTAAGTCCTGCATGTTAACTCTGATTTAACAGGTTTGATTGTCCCCTGGGAAGATGAAAATATTTGTACCTAGAAACAGACTTGTCAATGAATAGCATAGAACTTGGTTAATTCAGACTGCCAAGAGGGAAAGAAAGAAAAAGGGAGGGTGTGGGGGGTAGGAAGGAGAAAGCAAGCAAGCAGGTAGGTTCAAATTGACTTCGCATTTGAACCTAGGAATTAGATATTTTATTGTGATTTCTCTGCTCAGAAACTCTGCTTAAGAGCAGGCTTTAATTTTAAACCATTTATCTCTCATTTCTCGACCAAAGGCTGAATATACCCAACCAAAACAAGTGTTTGCTGAGGGATTTATTAAAAATTTACAGGTAATTTCTGTTATGAGACTCATTTTGGCATGAAAATTGTGATTACTATAGAGGAAAGTTTCATTAGATATCTTGAAAAACTGCCTATCTTGAAATACATATCTAGAATTTAAAAATTGGAAGGCAAGCAATGAACATGGTAGTTCCACTACTCTGCATTTTTATCCTTAACCAGGGGACTTATTAGACTTTGGCCTTCACTTTCCTCAAATGTGAGGGAGAGAAGAGGCCAGTATTTCACCTTAAAGATAATTTTCAATATTAATCAACTGTGAACAACTAGTAAGTTTTAGATTCTGCAGGTTTCATAGCAATGCACTTAGTGGAGTTTGCAAATACTAAGATTAGTACTATGTACACTACTCTTAAAGAATTAATTATTTAATGCGGAATGACAAATGTAAGCACACATACCCAATGTAAATATGAATCTATAGGTAGAATAATTACGATTGTGTCAATGTGTACTCTATATAATAAGGATAGACTGTAGATGTTATTAATATGGGGGGGTGAGGTACCTAAAGTTTACTCCCCACTATTTGTCAGGCACTTTCTGTTATTTATCTCACATAATTCTTATATCTGTTTTGTGGGGCTAGGTATTGATATTTTAATACCTGAACAAACCTGAGGCTCAGAGGAGTGACTTGCCCAATGTCATACAGTAAGTAAGTGGCAAAATCAAGATTCAAACCCACATTCTAATCCTTCAAAGTCCATGCTTCTTTCGCACAACATAGTGCTGCTTCAATCTGGTAAGGCTGGCTATAGATAAAGATATTATTTATTCTAAGAAGTGGGAGAAACACAGTTTGGAAGGAAGGAAAATTCTTTCTGGTGTATAAAAACAGACTTGCCCAATGGCAAGGGGCCTAGCTCATGAGAGACCACCTCTGTATGGTCAGGTTAAAGGCAAGTCAAGCCCAGAAGCCTGGTTGGAATGAGAACTTTGTGCTAATACCTAGGGAACAAGTGGCATGGTCACCATGACAGGCCAGGAAAATTATCCAGAGAGCTTTGTGGATTAGCGAATAAAGAAAGACAGCTAAGAAGCAAAAAGATAGTGAAATATCTCTGGAGAGGCAAAACAAACACATAGCAAATATGCTGCAAGACAATTTATAATTAATAGCCAAATTATGTGGTAAAATCTCTAAATGCTTCAGACATTTAGATGATAGAGAGATCGTGGAGGGCTAGGTTAGTGAGAAAGCCTTCAGTAGGGGCAAGCTTCTTAAACTTAGAAAGATGGATGCAAACAGGGAGGATGCTTCTAGATGTGTAGGCAGGGAAGGGATTGATCTATATGAGGAAAGATACAAGGCCAGACAAACAGCGTGACTTCTTTGAAAAACTCTCTTCGAGAGTTTATCTACGTAGGAGGACAGTAAAGTGTCAGAGGATAAATGATACATTTAGGGAGAAAATGAGGCAAAACATTTCAGGGGAGGGGAAACCATTAGGAAGCACTCTGCAAGCTGGAAGAGGGGTTGATGATGTCCAGGTGGGTGGAGAATGTGGCCCCTCTGTTTGGAGAGTGATATAATGCAAAGCATTACTTGGGAGTTTTTCGTCAGTCTGGCAGATGCAAGCTAGACTGGGGTGGGAATAAATGTTACTCAGGAAAGCCTTTTAGAAGGATGTGACAATAATTCAGGGAATTATGCATTCATTTTAATAGTCCTTTCTCACCACCTAGAATTAGATGAAAGAGCATTTTGGATCCCCTCTAGTGTAATGACAAGTTACATTTATGGAGGTCTTGCTATGGGCCAGGCACTCTGCTAAGCATTTTACTTTCAGTTAATCTTAACAGCTACCTATGAGACACAGAAACTTTTAACTGCCTCACTTCCCACTTAAAAAAAACTGAGCTAGCAAATGGTAAAGGCCAGGATATGAAGCCAAACAGCATGGCTCCAGAGTGTTCAGCCCGGGATGCTATACCCTGGCCTACCACCCAGCATCATAAGTAAGTATAGGTTTAAACCCGTCAGAAACACCAAAGGCAATTACAATTGGTATCTCTCAACATACAAATATTAAAGCAGATATATTTCTAAGTCCCCACTGCATACAATACTATAACAAGCAAGAACTTGATGAATGTTCACTGTGTGTCAGGGATTGTTCTAAGTATTTTATATGCACTGGCTCATTGAATGCTCACACCCTATGGAGTAATAATATTCATGATTTTAGAGGAGAAACTGAGGCTTCAATTAGTTCTATAACTTGCCCACAGTCACTTACTAGCTAGTCACACAGCTAGTAAGTGGCACAGACAGGATTTCTCCCATGTTGTGATAAGGGAGATAGAAAAATGTTCAGGAGACTTGAGGAAGTAAGAAAAATCTCACGTGGGTGAGAGAATAAGAAAAATGTACAAGGAGATGTCATTTGAACTGAGATTTAAAGGATGAATAGTGTGGTGGAGGGCATTTCAGAATGAGGAGTGAGGAATGGGGAGTGTTGGAAAGACTAGAGGCAGAGAGAACTCACATATTAGGCACTCAAAGAATTGTTGAATAAATGAATTGGTGCACATATGGATATCTGAATGAATCAGCGAGGGATGCAAAAGCATGGTGATAGTGGGAACTGAAAGGAGAGTAACAGAAGAGATAGCATAAAGGCATATTCTATAGGACTTAGCAAGTGATTGGAATTTGGAAAAAAGGGACCAGTGGGAGATAATGTTTTGACTGGGAAAAGTTGGATCTGAAATGACAACCATATATTCTGAAAGGTTTTTCAAGAGTGGGAAATGACATCCAGAATTTTGAAGCAAGATCATTATATACATCTGTCAATTAACTTAGTTTCTAATGTTGCAAAGAATTAACTTTAGAAAAAAAGTTAAAACTTTGAAAACACTTTTCAGCCATGCAAACTTTTATACAGTGCTAACTTTCCCTATAAATGAGTTATTTTCTTAAAAAGGGAAGGAGAGAGAGAGAGACGAAGTAAAACAATAAATTGGTAACAAAAACACTGCCTTGTGTCAAGAGAAAGTTCAGTGTCTGTACATTCTAAATAGCTGCCTTCCATGAGGTAGCCTTGGGATTATATACCAAACGAATGAGCTATAGCAAAGGTGAGTTGTGACCAGGCCAATTAGTGTATTTCTTTTCAATGTTGAAATTCTGGGAACCTGATTTACATTAAGGAGAAATTTGAAGTAATGTTCTGGGAATGCAAAATGGAAATTTCCAATCTAAGTCTTTAAGAGTATAATGGAAGTTGTACCTAGAATTTAATTATCAGTATGACCTCTTTAGAACTCCCCAAATTTAGGAAGGGTTTTTTATTTTTTTAAATGCTTAAAATTCTTTACACAACCTCCTGGAAAAAGAAAAAAGATGATTCATTCAAAAGTAATCTATTCATTCATCATCAAGTGAATGGAGCCATTTTCCACCAGGTAGCTCTCCTTAAATTACTCACTACCCCACAGTCCAGGTAAGAACAGTGTCTGCAATAGCTAGGACACGAAATGTCTGGGAAAATAAGAACAAGAGGGAACTTTTGGCAAAGTTAAGCTATCAGATGATGTGGATTGGGAGGCTTTGATCCTGTTGTGATGGGAAGGCTTCAGATGTTAATGATGACTATGTAAAACAGTCCAGTATGGAAGCATCTAAGATAAAATTCTTGTAAATTTTTGGCCAGGAACCTAAAACTTGCTTCAGTCTGTGGCTGAAATTTTCGTGCCAAATCAGAAGGCATTTTGCTGGTTCTTTTTTTATAGAAGGGCCAAATGAGATAGATTGGAAATATGTACTTTGAACAGCCAGGCAGAGTCTCAGGAAGTTTGCCAAACAAGATTTCCAAATAAAATGTTTGGGAAAGAAAACAGGGATGGACTTTGCAGATGCTGGATGGGTTCCACCAGCCATCTGTGCAAAGAGTTACTTGGTATCACATCAGCTGAGAGCTATGAAGCCACAGAACTATCAGCAATAACTTTATTGGTAAGTGGGTGCATTTATTTACCAGGCAACTCTCTGTTTACCAAGATAAAGTATCTGGATGTATCTGCATTTCCTGTGAGAAACTATAACAGTGACCAAAATTATTGAAACACAGAGGAATTTCGGCAATCGAACTATTACCTCGGAGCTAATGCATTAGCAGTTGAAAAAGGCAGATTAATTTACTTACGGTGAGCTAAGTGCATTCTTGGCTCGCAAAGGGGAATCATTTGCTCACTTAAGCCAGAGATCCCATTTTTGACGGCAAATGTCACTGCCTGGATTTCCCTTTGACAGTCTGGCAACCCCACACCCCTGTTATAGTATCCATTTATTTGTCTTATTTTCAGCCAGATTAATCCATTCTGTTTTGACAAGAAGACTGATGGGTAATTGATAACTGTGATAGACACAAACAGAAGAGTTGGATGCTGAATAATTCAGCACTTTTCAGTATCAATAAGAGAACAGGTTGAAGAATTTGTGTCTCTATTTACACTTAAACTAAACTAAGTCAGCCCAGACATTTATGCTGCCAGTCTATCAGAAAACCAAACAGTGTACATTCGGTTTCCACCCGACAAAATGTTTTATAAGCTTGTAACAATATGTGTGAAGCTGCCAGAATAATAAATAGGTACAGCAGCCCATGCATGCTAATGTTATGTTGTAAGCAGTTTTGTTGACAAGTGCTAATACTTCTTTCATACTATCATCAAAAGCAGCTAATACAACAGCCATTATTTGCTGGCTTTCCAAGCAAGACATGATGGATTGTGACCTTAATATGGGTTAGCCGAGTTTTGAAAGTTAAACAACTTGCAATAAATCATAGAATTATTACAATGCAGTTTAATTGGTTAAGGACTGTTTATTTCCTAAACAGGGTGAAAAATTTCTGTTTCGGCACTTTTAATTTGCAAAGTGCATTTTCATTATGAATGGCAGTTTAATATTCTGCTCTTTTGTCATGCAAAATATGCAACACAGAGGCAATCTATTAATTGGACAAAAATGCATTGCAAGCGTAAATTATCCTTTATATCATCACTTGTGAGCTTTTACATCTATTAAATGTGTTAAATGGAACATAGTTAAAGACTATACAACTTGCAGGCTACTTCTTAAAATTTAAGTCAAGCTTCAAGATGGTTTTAATGACCTTTATTTTTGGCAAAATAAAGTAATTAAGTAATTGTAAATATAAAGGGCAATTTAAAGAGTTACTGCTTCCTTAAGGCGTAGGTACATATGTTTTATTGATTCAGCAGTCTCAGGAAACAGACAATAGCACTGTTTCATATTGCTGTGTCGGGAGAAATGGAATCTAGCTTCACGTATTTACTTCTCTCTTTGCTACAGTATAATTTCTAGAGTAGAAATTTCCACTGGCAAATGTGTAGAAATAGGTAAGGCAGTAGCAAAATGATATTGCAGCATAGCTCAGCATATCCGAATAGCCACCTCAATATGCTTTGGTTCAATGATGTGCCTTTACACGGGACTGTTTAGAGCACAGAAATAGTAACAAAATACTTTGTCCTAGGAATGTTGATGGGACATATGTTTAGTTTTAAGAATTCCAGATCTCTCAATGTGTTCCTGTAAGACTGCCTTAAAATGCATACAACCTTATTCATTTATATACAACTCTGAGCCCATTTCTCATATTTATTGATCTCTGGGTAGACGTATTAAAAACTTAGAACTTCCATTGACTTGAAACATTTTCCATAGATTGGTCCAGATCTGTGTTGTCACTCCAAGTCTCCTTCAAAGGTATAAATTATCAGCAATACAAACTGAAAGTTAAAAGTATATTTCAGATACGCATACCAGTCATTTTTCCTGGAGTAAAAAAGTATTAACGTGAGAGAATGCATTCTGTCATTTTAAAAGAAAAACTGAAAAACAATTTATCATCTACAAAAAGAATACATTCAAATAAACTGTCTAGAATTTAAATGATAAAGGAAGGTAGAAACTAAAGTTGTACAAATTGAGAAAAATTGTTCATCTGTATGTTATACATACAGTAGCACATTTGTGCTTCAGTTTTTTAGATATTTTATTCTAAAAAAAGACAAATCTAGTTCAAGAATTTTAATCTTGCACTAATGTTATCGTTTTCCCTCATTTAAATTCCATGTTTACCTAAGCTATGCAATTTCTCTGCATTAGAAAAAAAAGAAAGAAATGGGAGAAGAGAGATATGGGAATGCAGGGAGAGACTGTTGGTATATTCTGTTGACTGTTGACTGTTTTGGTATCACTAATGATGAAATGCTAACATCAGGATGTACTGTCCAATAAGTAATAGGTAATTTTAAAAATCAATTATCATTAAGTATCACAAAGCATTATAATTTTAATAATTTAATATTTTAACTATTTTTTTCTGAATTTTATAGATAAGAAAATTTTATCAGGGACATAGCCATTATTTGGAAAATATAAGTGAACATAACCAAAACTTTTAACTTATGAATGCAATGGAAAGTTGAATTGATTACAATACCTGCCGGGGCACTTTTCAAAATCATAAATTGATAGACTAAATCTGTGTTGTATGTAAGGATTAGATGATTTCCTGAAAGCTCAGATTTATAAAACTGAAAGTACATGGCTATAAACTAAATAATTTTGTTAATATAATTTTTCTAGTTATCACTTTCAATTAACTTTTCCCCATATTTTATTATGAACAATTTCAAACACATGGAAAAGTTTAAATAATTTTACAATAAATAACCCAAATACCCATCACCTTGATTCTACTACTTTACTATACTTGCATTTTCCCACATCTCTCCATCTTTCCATCCATCTATCAATCCATCTTATTTTTTGATGCATTTCGAAGTCAGTTATAGCCATCAGCATTCTTTTCCCTAAATACTTCAGTGTGCACATCACTAACTAGAATGCAAGGTTTGTTTATAGTTCTTTTTTCTTTTGAGGAGGAATTTGCACTCAATTGTCACTGGCCTCCAAGTGGAGGTTTTTCCAAATTCTTGGTGGTTGGTCAGGAAAGGAATTTTAGGATGCACCACATAAGCCAAGCAAGCAACAGCTTTTATTGAAAGTGAAAGTACACTCTCAGGAAAGAGTGGGAAGGCTTGAAAAAGAGTAGCTGGACTGGGAGGAAGTGGTTTTAGATCTTTTGTAGTTTTGCTAATTGAGGGGAGGGATATCTAAGGACAAGGGGTTGGCTTTTACTAAGAATTTGAGTAATAATTCCTATAATTGGGTTCCTTCCCATTTTTATATTCTATATGGTTGTTTCAGTAGGTCATGATAATTTCAAGGGTGGAAAAATTTTAAAACCACAATGTAAATGATATTGTAATTAGCCAAAGTTCATGTAAGGTAGCAGAGATAGCTGAAAAGATGGTTTAAGCTGGTTCTTGCCTGCAGTTATCAGCCCCTCTAGTTAGCTTTTGCTTATGAGTTGTTTATTTTAACATCTGCACCCAATCTTCAAGCCCATACATTTGAGTTCAGCCCTGTCTCCTAGTTTCTTACTCTAACACAATGACCTCCACAAATCTTAAGTGTACATTTGATGAGTTTCAACATACTTTTAGTGAATTGTCATCATGTAATGAACTCTGTTAGATGTCAACATGGAAAAATGTTCAGTGAATATAGAAGACCCAAACTCATCACTGCTAGAATGAGCTAATCTACAGGGCCACTTCCTACTTAGGACATTCACCCCTACAGATATCAAGTTTAGTCTGTTTTTTCTGGGAAGGTAGTTTATATAATTGGGCTCCGTCAACAACTACTATACTACCTGTTGTGTACTTATTATGTACACAGCGCTTCACTAAGTGCTGTGGAGAGCACAAAGGAGTCTTAAGATATAGAGTCCAAATATGAAATCCATCAAAGAGCACTCAGTAAAAGTATGCTACACACTGAAAGTGGAATAATGCAAGATTATATACTTAAAAGCCAAGTGAGTAAGAGAGAAAATGCCAAGGGATTTCGGAGGAGAGTGATAAGAATGTCCCGAAGTTTTCACAGTATGCTCCTGAACTTTCTCCTCCACTTCCACCTTACTGGCTTTCTTTCTTTTCCTCAAACACACCGAGCTTGCACCTCCACTGCAGCCTTTGCACTTAATCCCCGCTTTGCCTAGTTTGCAATGTATGGGACTTCAAGAGTCTTAAATAATGTTGATGACATCCATATTAGGCAGTGTTTCTTTCCATCTTTACTCCATCTTTATGATACAGCATTTTCTCTTTAGTGTGTCCATCACATCAGGAACACATCAACAGGCTAATTCCTGCAAGATTTTTCAGTGTAGCTCAGTTCATGAAAATACACCTATGAATTTTAAGCCTTGAATACTTTTCTATACTTGAACCTGGAATTGCTTTTGAATATATTATATAATTTTATCCCCATAATAATCTATCTATGAGATATTTTTTTCCTCTCTCTCTCTCTCTCTCTCTCTCTCTCTCTCTCTCTCTCTCTCTCCCTCCCTCTCTTTCTCTCTCTCTCTCTATATATTTATATTATACAAGCCTACCTCAGAGATATTACCGGTTTAGTCCCAGACCACCACTGTAAAGTAAGTATTGCAATAAAGCAAGTCACACATTTTTTTTTTTGGCTTTTCATTGCATATAAAAGTGGTGTTTACACTATATTGTAGTCTTTTAAGTGTGCCATTGCATTATGTCTAAAAACAATATACATACCTTAATTTTAAAATACTCTATTGCTAGAATATGCTAGCAACCATCTGAGCCTTTAGTGAGTTATAATCTTTTTGCTGGTGGAGGGTCTTGCCCTGATGTTGACGGCTACTGACTGATCAGGGTGGTGGTTGCTGAAGGCTGGGGTGGCTGTGGCAATTTCTTAAGATAAGACAACAGTGAAGTTTGCTGCATTGATTGACTCTTCTTTTCACAAATGATTTCTCTGTAGCATGAGTTGCTGTTTGATAGTAAATCAAATAGTAGAACTTCTCTCAAAATTGGAGTCAATCTCTCAAACCCTGCAGCTGCTTTATCCACTAAGTTTATGAAATATTCTAAATCCTTTGTTGTCATTTCAACAGTATTCACAGCATCTTCATGAGGAGTAGGTTCCATCTCAAGAGACCACTTTCTTTGCTCATCTATAAAAAGCAACTCCTTATCCATTCAAATTTTATCATGAGATTGCAGTCACATCTTCAGGCTCCACTTCTGATTCTAATTCTCTTACTGTTTACACCACGTCTGCAGTTACTTCTTCTTCTGAAATTTGAACTCCTCAAAGTCATCCATGTGGGTTGAAATCAACTTCTTCTAAACTCCTATTCATGTTGATATTTTGACCTCCTCCCATGAATCATGAATGTTCTTAATGACATCTAGAATGGTGAATCCTTTCCAGAAGGTTTTCAATAGTCTTTGCCAAGATCTATCAGAAGAATCACTATCTATGGCAACTATAGCCTTACAAAATGTATTTCTTAAATAATAAAACTTGAAAGTTGAAATTACTGCTGATCCATAGGCTATAGAATGGATGTTGTTTTAGCAGGCATGAAAACAACATAAATCCCTTTGTACATTTCCATCAGAGCTCTTGGGTAACCAGGTACATTGTCAATGAGTGGTAATATTTTGAAAGACATCTTTTTTTCTGAGAAGCAGGTCTCAATAGTGGGCTTAAAATACTCAGTAAACCATGCTGTAAGTAGATGTATTAACACTTTCATCCAGGCTTTATTGTTCCATTTATAGAGCACAGGCAGAGGAGATTTAGCATAATTCCTAAGGGCTCTAGGAATTTCAGAATGGTCCATGAGCATTGGTTTCAACTTAAAGTCACCATCTGCATTACCCACTAACATTAGAGTTAGCCTGTCCTTTGAAGCTTTGAAGCCAGGCATTGACTTCTCTATAGTTGTGAAAGTCCTAGATGGCATCTTCTTCCAATAGAAGACTGTTTCATCTACATTGAAAATCTATTGTTTGGTGTAGCCACCTTCATCAATGATCTTAGCTAGATCTTCTTGACAACTTGCTGCAGCTTCCCCATCAGCACTTGCTGTGTCCCCTTCCACTTTTACATTTTGGAAATAGCTTCTTTCCTTAAATCTCATGAACCAGTCTCTGCTAACTTCAAACTCTTCTGCAGCTTCCTCATGTCTCTCAGCCTTCTTAGAACTGAAGAAAGTTAGGGACTTGCTCTGGATTAGGCTTTGCCTAAGGGAATGTTGTGGCTGATTTGATCTTCCATCAGACCACTCAAATTTTCTCCATCTCAGCAATAAGGCTGTTTTGCTTTCTTATCATTCATGTGTTCACAAGAGTTAGCACTTTTAATTTCCTTCAAGAACTTTTCCATTGCATTCACAACTTGGCTAACTGTCTGGCACAAGAGGCATAGCATTCAGCCCATCTTGGCTTTTGACATGCCTTCTTCACTGAGCTTAATCATTTCTAGCTTTTGATTTAAAGTGAGAAACATGGGATTCTTCCTTGTACTTGAACGTTTAGAGGACACTGTAGGGTTATTAATTGGCCTAATCTTAATACTGTTGTGTCTCAAGGAATAGGGAGGCCCCCAAGAGAGGGAGAGAAGATGGGGGGTTGAGAGGAAGGCTGGTCGGTGGAGCAGTCAGAACACATACAACATTTATTAAGTCCACCATCTTCCATGACTGCTGTTTGTGGTGCCCCAAAAGAATTACAGTAGTAACAACATCAAAGACCCCTGATCAGAAATCATTATAACAAATATTATAGTAATAATAAGAAGAAAGTTTGAAATATTGTGAGAATTACCAAAATGTGATACAGAGACACAAAGTGAACACATGCTATTGGAAAAATGGTGCTGATAAACTTGCTTGATGCAAGGTTGCCATAAACCTTTAATTTGTAAAAAACGCAGTATCTGTGAAGCACAATAAAGTGAAGCATAAGAAAATGAGGTATGTCTGCATATATAGAAAATAGAGAACTCAGAAAAATAAAACCACTGAGCCTCAGTAATATGAAGAACCTATAACTGAGGCTCAGTGGTTTTATTTTTCCAAGTTCTTAGCACAGCTTAATAAATACTAGGTATTACTTTTGTTACTGGAGGATTGAGATTAAACATTAATCACTGCAGCAACTTGTTGAAATCCTCGTATTCCTCCATCTCTTCACCACACTAACCCTGCTACAACCACTCCTCCCACAACCCGTTCAGCATTTCATCAGCCTCATAGGTATTGTGAAAAATTATATTCAGTCTTGGCGCAAAATAAGGTACAGAGTTTTCTTTTAAAAATAGGCCTTTCAAAAATGTTACCAGCATGTTGACATCTTCATAAAAATCGAGGATCCTTGAGGTGTCATGTTAACTAATGCACAAACACGAAGAGGCTCAAGATCAGCGAATGAGAGACAAACTTAAATACCTATCTTGTATTATCATAGGAGTGACCTACTCTTTTGAAAAGGGCATTTCAATCTCGAATTTCTATTACTGTTTATCAACCAAAAACATTGTTCAGTAATGCCTCATCACTATACATGAGTTATCCTGATATTTCTCTTAAGGAACCATGTCAATTTGAGTTATAGTACATGCTACATAGACATAGCTACTGAGGACATTGGATCTTTTCAAAGCTGTTCTTAAATGCTATGCAAGAGAATAATCATAACATACTAATTTGTAGATTCTCTATTTTTTTATGTTACTTGTTCTTGCCTCTTCTGTGGCCTTAGGCAGAATTCTGTCATTTATCAAAATCATTTCTGTCTCCAAAATCCCATTCTTCAGTATTGAAAATATACAATTTTGAAAGTTAAAATAATATAATTTCCTATGTAGTATTTTTGTCCATGTATACCTTAACTACTATTTGTTAATATATTTTAAAAATATTCTATCACTCTTTGATCTCCAACTACTTTAAGCAGAAAGGCAAATGAATTTATTAAGAGAAGGAAAAAATCTTATATTTTTTGTGAGTTATGCAAAACGCATATGTCTAAGAGAGCAGAAAATATATCTGTATGAATTTTTTTCATTTCAACTATGAATCTTTCTCACAACTTTTTAGTAAGTTGTAATTCTGTTACTTTTTATTCCCCAGGGAAGGAAAGAATGCACTTCATATTTTGGCAAAACAAATAAACACCCGGAGTTGGTAAAAAAAATATCAATTACAAGAGTGTCTATCCTAAAAGTCACATTCATTTTGTTTGTTATTGTAAGTTATTAAAAGGCTTCCAGGCATGCATATAAAACCTGAAAAACAGCAATTGAATCTATCATATTAAATTAAAATCCCTCCATAAAAAAGTAAACCCAAGTAGTTTATCAGTTAGGGAATGCCATGGTGCCCTAGAAGTCAACACAAATAAGACTTTATTAAAACATAACTAAAATGAAGTTCCACAAAAACCCTCCATGGGAATTGTTCTGCCTCAGATTCAAATGTGGAGAGTAAAAATACATCAGCTGACCTTAATTCTCTTAAGGTAACGAAAGGAGAAAAGAGAAACAAGTTCCATGGCCAACAACTGAAATTACACTCGAGAAAGAAAATATAGCCTCAGAAAGGTATATGTAAAATGTAACTGCTCCTCAAGTGAGCCAGTTTTCTGTTTTCAAAGCAGACAATTTATACTCTGTAATATTTGTCCTAGTGCTAAGTTTTGTTGACCATTTGTATAATACTTAATGTTAAGTGAATGCCTGCAATTCTATGTAGCTACCATGAGGTGGCAGTCCAGCTCATTTTCTTCTGTCTTTAGTCATCTTGTACTACTTGTCATATCATTAAATATTATTTTCATAATAGTGCTCTATTTTCTTCCCCAAAGCAACTCACATGTTCAGTTGCAAAAAATTCAAAGGATGTGCTCAAATTTTGACAATCATGCTGTAGTATAGATAAGATAGGCTTCCAGATACACACAGTTTCCACCATGTTAGCTATAACTCTAATTAGATAAATGAGTTTATCATACCCCATCTGAAATCTGATATTCTACAATATCATGTTAAATAGCTACAAATTATTTCATGGAATGGATGTCCCAAAATATATCATATGAATAATCTATAATTGTACATTTACCCAATCTCTAATATTTTGTCTAAATAGTGTCATGATAAAATTTTTTTAGCTCTTTGAACATTCATCCATATAGGTAATGATTAGAATATTAATATCTTAAATATTTAAACCAAAAATGAGCAACAATTTTCAGAATTGCATAGCAAAGCAATTTTCCAGATAGATTAAAAAAAATAATTCCATTATTACCTTCAGCCTTTCTGCTTGCTTCCTCATGTACCTAGCAAACTACAAAAAGCAAGTAATACAAATGGTTTTCTTAATTGTTTGATTATCTTTTAAAAGAAAACACTCTCCTAATAAACAAGATGCCATATTTCAGACTATTATCAAAATATGGAAGATATGGAATTACTTCTGCAAAAACAAGTGCTCTGTATTTATGGTGATGGGTATTTGAGGACATACCACTAAGCTGTCTGTATAAAGTTATTCTGAAGAAATGAGCCTATATGGAACAATCTCATTCAACACCAGGATGTATCTTGAGGTGCTACTGAGGCACGTATGGCACGAATTGATGTTATGATTTTTTTTTTTTTTTGAGACAGAATCTGGCTCTGTTGCCCTGGCTAGAGTGCCGTGGCGTCAGCCTAGCTCACAGAAACCTCAAACTCCTGGGCTCAAGCGATCCTCCTGCCTCAGCCTCC
>NW_012147189.1:9004647-9023829 GCF_000956105.1 Propithecus coquereli | reverse complement strand
CTCTTGCTCAGGCTGGTCTCGAACTCCTGACCTTGAGCTATCCGCCCGCCTCGGCCTCCCAGAGTGCTAGGATTACAGGCATGATCCACCGCGCCCGGCCCGTTATGACTTTTTTATGTTAAAGAAAGAATGCTTCTTCCCTTTTAAAGAAAGAAAAATTATGCAATCTTCTCCCATTTACTACAAAACCCTGAATGGAAAAATTTGAGAATTTTTTCATAGGAAAATTTACTACAAGGTGAAGAGAAGAAACATGTTCTTTCCTAGCTTTATTTCTGTAGGGAAACAGTCAAAAATTTTATTGGCCCATTTTCTATCTCATCATCACTTTCTTCTGAACACCTGTGGCTATGTGACATCACTATCTTTTTGGGGCCTGCAACTATTAATATATAAGATAATTCAAAAAAAGAGTAAAACATTTCTGGAGAGCATGTGTATTTTTTTAAAAAAAATAGTAAAACAATAATCCCTTATGTTGCATGTAACAATGGAAATATTAGTAAGGAAGTGAGGATGAGTTGATATACATGCACAGTGCCTAGCCTAGCTCCTTGTCTGTGCTTCCTATATGTTTCACTGACCTCAGTAGGTTTATACAGCTTTAAAAGAAAAAAACACATACATACACTTGCCTTTATTTAAATAATTTTTAACTATAACTGTAATTTTTAATTGTAACTGTTTGTTGCATATGGCAGATTGTTAGACATGTCAGAATCTTCTGAAACCCCACAAAAATGACAGTAAAGGTATTTTTGAAAGCATAGGCCCATAAAGACAAAAGGAATGAGAGAGAAGACAATAATATTGAGAGACACCAGCAATTTGGAAAACACAAAACAAGTGAAAGAGTAGATGGAGATTATAACCCAAGTGCCTACAAAAGAGAATCTTAGGAAGAGGGGATTCACCCGACAGAACTCAGGAAAAGACTCAGGATTCAGAAGTACCAGCTATGTTGGGAGGCAGATTAGTGGAAGTTGGAAGCTCCTGAGTCCACAATTAACCTCCTTCACAGGACATAGGTTTATTCTCTAAAGATAACTCAAGTAGGAACACTCCAAGTTGACAGTCAGTGATGGAACTGAAAACAAGAGAAGAAATGAGTGACTGCCCTCCTGTCCTTAGAATGGCACCTGCCAATCATTTACCCACTAATGGGAGATTCTTTTCTGGAGAAACTAAACAGCCCTAGAGACAAGAGCCTCCAATACTAAAATTTGGAAGTCCTCCAACACAAGTTTCAGCTCAAGTGAAACTCTCTATTTGATAGCCTACTCCCTCCCCACACATACCCATAAGCACACATCTTCCAAAGATCTTTTAATCAGTGAGTTGGATTTAAATAGGAATAGATAGCCTAGAATCACCGAGATGGCCTCGATGCTTGAGGAAAATTTCTAACATGAATGAAAGAAACCAAAAAAGAGAGGAATAGAAAAAAAGAACTCTCAGGAATTAGCATTGTGTCATCTCTAATGATCTAGAGATCTAATGATCTAGAGATACATCTGCATTAGATGACAGAAGAAAACTTTAGGGAAAATCTATAACAAATATTCTCAGAGAATTAAGAATAGATATTGAGTCCATGCAACAAGAACAGGGCACTATAAAAATGATCTATCAGAAAACAATAATTTTAACAATTCTATAGACATTTGAAAGGTAAGATGAGAAATTTTACCAGAAAATGAGTCAAAAAGAAAAAAAAATGGAAAATATAGAAAATTAGAAATATAATTCAGATGTCTTTCCAACACCCAAGTGTGGACTTAGTGTGACTTAGTTCTGGGGAATGAGACATGGGTAGAACCTGCTGAGCAGAGCTTCTGGAAAGCAGCTGATCGTGAACGTGAACGTACAGCCCACCCACTAAGGATGCAGGAGGAGGAGTGGGAGGAAATCTGAGTCCTTGGTAAGACTGAGGTGTCTTGTCCTCATGATCATAAGTAGCTGCACCACAAGTAATCGATAGACAATACCTTAAATTCATAAGTCAAGAAGTAGAAATATTAGAAGACTATTTAGAAACGTCAAGGTAAATACCAGAAGAAACAGATCTTTGTGCATAATGGTTGCCTCTGAGGTGTGGGGAGGGACAAGAAAATGATCTGTGTTTTCCATTCTGTATTATTTAGGCTTTTTAAGCTATGTGCATGTATCTCTGATAAAACTCAGTGTTAATTCAAAGTACCTGAAGGTACAAAAAAAGCAAGAGATGATAGCATTGAAATGATATCTGATGTCAAAGCCTCAAAAATAGCCAATGAAATTTGCACATTCCCTAAATCTTACTGGCTTAAAAGAACAAAGGTTTATTCCTTGGGTAAACTAAGACAATTAACTAGTACTTTTTTTTTTTCTTCTAATTTCTGTCATGGCTATTGTGAAAATCTGGATGTTTAAGCAAAACTTTTTAAAATTAATTTTTGTTATAAAAGTTGAGCAGCATTCTCACTGGGAGAATGTCTTAGTTCAATCTGTTATAACAATTTACCATAGATTGGGTGGCTTAAACAACAAACATCTATTTCTCACAGCTCTGGAGGATGGAAAATCCAAGATCAAGATATCAGCAGAATTCATGACTAGCCTGGGCAACATAGTGAGACCCCATCTCTACAAAAAGTAAAAAAATGATTAGCCAGGTGTGGTGGTGCACACCTGTAGTCCCAGCTACTTGGGACACTGACATGGGAGGATCACTTAAGCCCAGAAGTTTGAGGTTACATTGAGCTATGATTGACCACTGCACTGCAGCCTAGGAGACAGAGCAAGACCCTGTCTCTAAAAAAAAAAAAAAAGAAAGAAAATGTCACTAGATTGAATGTCTGATAAGGGCCTGCTTCCTGGTTTGCCAATAGCCGTCTTCCTTTTGTATCCTCACATGGCAGAAAGCAGAGCAGAGAGAGCAAGCTCTTATGTCTCTTCTTACAAGGGCACTAATCCCATTCATGAGGGCTCCACCCTTATGAATAATTACTTCCCAAAGCCCCACCTACTAGCCATCTCACTGAGGGTTAGGACTTCAATGTATGAATTTGAGGGAGAGGGACAAACATTTAATCTATAATGGGGGGAAAAGAAAATGAGGTCAGTTGAAAAGTTTTAGTTAAAGATGAAGAAGACATTGGTCAGTCCTGGTCAAACTGGAAGCAGTTCATTTTTCTCTAGCAATAATTTTAGCATTTTCCAGATTTATAATTTTCTCTTCTTGTCTTCTGAATCCCAGCAGAAACTGCCATTTCTAATGATCCCTTTTTCTTATTCTTTCATTTATGTTATCTATACCTTTATTCTCCTGTGTTTATTTGAATCTAGTGGAACCCTATGTCACACACAGTTAGCATTTCAACTTACTTCATTTTAGGAGATTATACAGCTTTAGAGCTTTGCAAACTGGAGGTACTCAATAAATGCATGTAGAAAATTTGACTGTGCAAAGCAGACGTATATTTATGTTATTACCTAAGATGAATTTAGGCAGAGGAACACCTCACCCTGTAAGGAGGAACAATAGGGTCTCATACAATAATCAGAGTAAAACAAAATGGAGAAGTGAGGTCAGAGTGGCTCAAAGGGTAGGATGCAGGCAAAATGTGATTCTGATTTAGAGACAGAGGAAGGCCCATGGCTTCTCCAGGCAGATAGAAGTGTAAAGGAACTACCTCTTGAAGACAGGGGATAGGGAGTAGGGCAATCCACAAAAAGGATATTTAGCCATCAGCAGGACCCAAATGAGAGCCACAAAGAGGCATAGTCCACTCAAAGTACAGCTTCAGACACCCAAGGTCCCAAGCTAATGAGTTTACTGTTAGCCCTTAGCCATCGTTAGGTTTTATTGCTTTGTAACTCTTCTATAAGGATATAGTAAATTGCTTACTCCTGTGCAGTTAATATAACTAATCCTTGGTAATTATCAAAAACATTTATAGTCATCACTTCATGGTTCAATCTGCCCTTCTCTAGTCCAAATTAATTGAAGAAGGGAATCGTGGGACCTTTGCTGGTGGAGAAAGATTTTCATGCTATTTAAAGAAAATTTAAAAATGTATTCTCTTCTGACAGAAATTTGCATTCTGATAATATTTTATTTGTATCTTTTTTTAATGTCATGACAAGAAATGGATTTGATTTTGAAGAGGAATCATTTTGAATAATTAACCATGAATTACTCTAATTAGCAGAAAATAATTATAGGTTGGACATAAGCTCTTTCGAATGCAGAGGATAGACTAAAAGACTATTGGAAAAATAATGCCACCTGATAGATGTTGAGATGAATCCAAAAGGGCTTTTCTTTGAATTGTTCTCCCACTAAGGCATTTTAAATGCCTTCCATTAGAAAACATTCATATTTCTACAAGACAAAAATTATTACCAAGCATATGTTGTTAGAGAATCTTTAGTATAATAATTATTGAAGAAGACACCTTTAATGCTTCCTAAAAGAGAAAATATAGTTTCCCTTTATCCTTTCATCACATTTTCTGGATCACAAGAACAAAGGCCTTGGATAGATTCAGCATATTTGTACATCATAGGAATGCTTTTAAAGGCTGTGGAGTTTAACATTCATTTCACTTGGAAAATGTCAAATGATTAACGTGGCAGAGTTGCACTTGTGGCTTCTATCTCCTGTAGGGGAAGGATATGTGGCAAACTAGGGAGAAAAGGTAGCAGACACATTTCTTTGCAGTCAGTTTCTGTTGTGTAAAGACCAGCATGAGGACCCAAGTGAGAGCCCACAAAGAGGCACAGTCAACTCGAAGTATATTTTTTGGGCTAAGAAGAGCTCAGGCGTGACACCACACATGACTAGCTAGTCCGTGGCCAACTCTCTGGCTCGAACAAGTCTCCTTGTGCCTCTCCAGCTGTTTCTTTATTAGCGCTACCATCCTTCTCACAGGTTTGTAACGTGGTAAAAATGAAATGTGGAATTAACTTTTCAAAGTTAAAAGCAACAACAACAACAAAAAGGTAAAGTATTGCTTAGTCAAAATGTAATTTTGGGGGAGGACTGGGTGGGGAGGAAATGGGGAGATGTAGGTCAAAGGATACAAAGTTGCACATACATAGACTGAACAAGCCGGGAGATCTAATGTACCCCGTAAGGACTATAGTTAATACTGTATTGGGGATTTTTGCTAAGAGAGTAGAATTATATGCTCTTGCCACACACACACACACACACACACACACACACACACACACAAAGGGTAATTGTGTGAGATGGTGGATATGTTAATTTGCTTGACTATCGTAACCACTTTACTGTGAATAACAAAACATCATGTTGTGCATCTTAAATGCATACAATAAAATATAGTTTTAATATATTTGATTTTTTTTACCAATAAAGATATTGACCATTTAGAAATGAGGAGTATCTGGCATATGGATGAATAAAGCATAACTTATTTTCATATGAATATCATATAGAAAAATAAAATGACACCTTATTACATTGAAGCATGCTTTTATGATTGTTGAGAGCTAATTATGTAAAGGAGTGTATCTCTGCAAGGAAATACATAGTGACATTCCCATCATTGGTCATAAATGGTCCCTTGGAACATTTCATTATGATTTTCCAGGGTAGGTTCCAATTTAGAGAACAATATTCTTGCTACTTAAATCCTTGCTCTTTTTCTACATCATTCTTCAAGAAAGTTGTTTTTCCTGATTATTCAAAATAAGAAATAGGGTCAAAGCTTATGTACAGAATGAATAAATGGTCCCACTTGCTCAAAACATAACAGCACCCCTTCATCCTTTCATTATACCATCCTCTCCTCTCTTCTTTTCTTCCGTCCTCACCTGAAATATAGAATGAAACATGATCTTCAGTGAATTGCAATTAAAATATATGTTGGTTGCCTGGGAGAGGAGAGAAAGGCCCAAGAATCTCCTTTAATCTTCTCCCACTGGCTATTGGCATGGATTCTTTTATCTGATTAGCTAAAACAGCTTTTAAGTGTGGGCAATTTGGACTAGGATTTCAAGAGAATCTGACTAGTGATTGCAATAAGTGATTTTTAAGGTTCCTTTCAAGCCTAAAGTGTTTTATTACAGGTAGTCCTGTGTAGCCCAGGGGTGGCTTGAGAGAAAAAGGAAGGGAGACTACTAAATGACAGTGAAGAGGTAGGATCGTAGGGAAAAATTTCACACTCCACAGTTTTGTCTGGAACTAGGAGGCAAAGGCAGGGGTGAGAAATGCAGACCCTGACACAGACACAGTATCTGACAAGCCACAAACATTGTAACCTCCCAACTCTTATGTAGATTCTCATTGAGCAGGCAAAGTTATGTCACCAAAAAAAAAACCAAGATTCCTTGGCAAGGAGGGTAAGAAAAGGGATCTATGTATTTGCTCCTTCGGTGATAGGAGGAATTTATCAAAGAACATGGACGTAGATGTCTCATTCCCAGGGACTTCTTAGGCTTTCCGTGACCTTGAAATCTTGAAAGCTCAGACAGCCAAAGAACTGAGCTCAGGCTTCTTGGTGACAGAGTGGACTCATGGCTGGAGAATGAGCAGAGGACATAATGTTGCCTTCCCTTGTGCACTGGGTCTCAGTCCCTTATTTTCGGAAACCTCCTCCCAGAACATACCCTCATTCTGCCCTCTGGGGGCAGGTTCCTGTGGTGACTCTGGCTCAAGAGAGCATATCTTGCATTTGCCTTGGCTAAGAGCCTTCTACCTCAGACACAGTGGAGGGCCCTCATACACTTATTGGCCGTGTCTTATTTGACAAAAATAATCCTCACAGTCATAGTTTGGTGGAATTTATAGCCACCTGTAAGGACACCATAAAAATATATGCCTTTTACTTAGTCTATAAACATTTTGCAGGTTGGACAGGAATGACTTGTCAAGCAGTGACTCCTAAGGAGGGCCCAGCAATTCCTGGTCCTGATCACTGGGTGAAAGTCACTCTGAGCTCTAGCTCTTTCTGGAATCCTGGCAGCTCTACCCATTGAGGCTGCAAAGGGTGGGACCCTCAGGTCATACCGGGTAGTGGAGGGCTAAGCATTATCAGCATCATCCCCTGATGAAATCAAAACCCAATGGCTAATACTCTTGGAAGAGAGAAAATGAATGATAAGAATTCTAATAATCTGGCTTGAATTTTTTTAGTAGAAAATTAGAGAAACATTCAAATTTGAAGGGATACATAAAACATCATAAAAATGAATCATTGGTTACTGAGGAGTCTGAATTATATTAATAGATCATCCTAATGCATACGTTTCCAAGTCTGCTTTAATGTTTAAAATAAGTTAATATTAAAGATTTTCATTCTCATATTAAAAAAGGCCTCAGACTTTTAGTGTAGTTTATCCTCTTAAATTGGCTTACCATGTACATATAATGTATAAAAGAAACAGATCAAATTATTTATCACAAGTTCTTAGTAAATGGGATCTGAGTCAAGATTCACAGGATTTGTTAGTTGTGTCTTATATAATTTTGCTATATAGTCACACACTGCAACATGGAGGCAGATGATGGGCAGCATATGCAACGGTGGTCCCATAAGGTTATAATGGAGCTGAAAAATTCCAGTTGCCTAGTGATGCTGTAGCTGTCAGGAAGTTGTAGCACAACACATGACTCACCTGTTTGTGATGACGCTGGTGTAAACAAACCTACTAAGGTGTCAGTCATATCGAAGTACAGTATAGCACATGCCATTATGTATAGTGCATAATATTTGATAATATTAATAAATGACTATGTTACTACTTTATGTATTTCCTATGCTGTATGTTTTATCCTTATTTTATAGCATACTCCTACTTACAAAAAAAATGTAACTGTAAACAGCCTGAGGCAGGTCCTTCAGGACATGTTCCAGAAGAAGGCACTGTTATCATAAGAGATGACAGCTCCATGCATGTTATTGTCCCAGAAGACCTTCCAGTGGGACAACATAAGGAGGTGGAAGACAGTATTGATGATCGGGACCCTGAATAAGCTCAGGCTAATGTGTGTGTTTGTGTCTTAGTTTTTAACAACAACAACAATTAAGTAAATAAATAAATACAATTTTAAAAATAGAAAAAAGCTTATAGAATAAGAATGTAAAGAAAAAACATTTTTGTACAGCTGCTCAATGTATTTGTTTTACGCTAAGTATTATTACAAAAGAGTCAAAATTTTAAAAAAATTAAAAAGTTTATAAAGTAAAAAGATAATGTTTGCTAATTTTAATTTATTGTTGAAGAAAGAAAAAAAATTTTTTTAGAGACAGAATCTCTCTCTGTCACCCAGGCTGGAATGCAATAGTGTGATCATAGCTTTCAGCAACCTCTAACTCCCGGGCTGAAGTGATCCTCCTGCCTCAGCTTCTCAAGTAGCTAGGGTTACAGGTGTGTTCCATCACACCCAGCTAAGAAGAAAAATATTTTTATGAATTCAGTGTAGCCTAAGTGTACAGTATTTATAAAGCCTACAGTGGTGTACAGTAATGTCCTCGGCTCTCACATTCACTTACCACTCACTCACTGACTCACCCAGAGAAACTTCCAGTCCTGCAAGCTCCATTCATGACCTACACTGGTTTACCATTATCTTTTATATTGTATTTTTACTCCTTTTCTATGTTTACATACACAGATACTTACCATTGTGTTACAGTTCCCCGCGGTATTCAGTACAGTCACATGCTGTACAGGTTTGTTGCCTAGGAGCAATAGGTTATACCATTTAGCCTAGGTGTGTAGTAGGCTATACCATCTAGGTTTGTTTAAGTACATGATAACAAAATCACTTAAGGACACATTTCTCAGAATGTATCCTGTTAGTTAAGCAGTGCATGACCGTATTGAAATATTGTGAACATGGAATATATTTTGGTAATCTGTTCATTATAGCTCATTTTGTTTTAAAAAGAAAACATTTTTTTCTTTATAGCTCATGATCTAGTCAGCATAACTTTATAATCTATTTTAGATATATCATTCCTAAGTTAAAAATTATGTTTGCCTTATGTTACCTAAATTCAGTTCAAGAACTATTTATTGAGTATTTAGTATGTATAAAGCTTAGTGATAGCTGATGAAAAATCACAAAGATGGATAGAAGATAAATATATAAATAATGAGACTCCAAAGCTGAATAAGGTCAGTGTCATAAGAACAAAAACAATCTATCAGTAAAGGGCAGAGGGATAACATTCAGTTAGATGTAAGAAATACATTCATGGATAACAAGTAATTTCATGGAGATCTTGAAACATGAGTAGGATTTTAGCAGGTGACATTGGGAAGAAATATGCAGGTGGGAAGGAGGGAGCATAAATTAGAGCTTAGAGGCAGGATACATGTAGTAAACTCATGGACGAAGCACATCAGTTTAATCATAGCATGGATCATCTCTATGGTATGTTGGCTATCTCTTGTTTCCTCAGACTTCTTCTGGAATGTTTGCTTCTGCAGTTTGGTTTAGTCCAACAGTCGTTCCTCGAATAACTACGAAGTGACAAACACTGTCCCAAAGCAGAGGCGTAAAAGATGAAAAGTTACACATGCTTAGATCCCTTATAGTGGGGCAAATCCTGTTAAGTATTGTGGTTACTGGAGATATGCTTGGAATGCTGTTGGATGGAGAGAAGTCCATAATCCAGCCTGTGAAGTCAGTCAAGACTTTCTAAAAGCAGATTGGTTAGAACGGTCTAGATGGACAAGTAGGACTTGAATAAAGAACAGAAGCAAAGATGTTCAAGGCACAGGGAAGAAAAGCATGAACAAAAGCAAAAGGTGTGAAACGGCACTTGAGTTTAGGAAAGTATAAATAGTTCAGGATTCCAGAAGCATTCACACAAGCAGTTTCTAGGAAGTGTCATTACTACTGCTCCAGTACTTTTGGGTTTTGTATGTTTGTTTGTTCTTTGATGTGATGTTGAGACAGGAATACAATTATATGGCTTCCATGGTAGACCCACACCCTTTACTTTAACTTTAGAGTTACTAATGGTGTTCCATTTCCAGTGTACCTACGTGTTTGTGTTAAATGTTTTATTGCTATTCTACCATGTGATGATTTTGTAACCAAACATTCCATGTATTCAATGTTCTTTGAATTTCATGGCCTTGAGTCAATGAACCTCATGAATGTATATTATTGGGCAATATATCCAAGGGTTAGAAGAATGCCTAACAATGAGATGTCTGCAGCATTCTCACCTTCTTGTTTTGATAAGAAAATCTATTGCCTTATAAGCAAATCTGAATATAATTCACACAACCCCCATAGTATCATGTACTTCCCAGTCCCAAATATAATTTTTTCTCACTACTGACACCTTAAATCTCAGTAATGTATTTGTTTTTCCTTTTAAAACAAAAAAAAACACTGATATCTAAATATATGAAGAGCAAAAGTTTTCTTCCCAGACTATAGTTCTATCTTCTCTACCCAGGTCTAATAATTCTCTATCATGGAAATAAATTTTAAGAAAGTAAAATTTAAATCAAGACTGCCATTTCAAAATACAGGCCTATCTACACTATGGGTATGTATGACCAAATGTGCTGTCCACTGGGCCACCAGCCCACAGTGGGTAATCCTGTGGATCAAATAACATACGCGGCCCCAGAGTTTCATTCACTGCTTGGTTTTGTGGCAACTGCGGGTCACCGTGGAAGCTCAGTCTACATGGCTTCTCATTTGTGGAGCTCTGCTCTGCCGTAAGGGAAGGCAAAGATGTGGAATCAGACACCACTGAGAACGTACATTTGTAAGAGTGAAGTCTTTTATTCTCCTGCTAAGTTCTTTCATTATGCAATTTATTTCAATTTTATGTTGTTTTTCAATTAAAAATGACACATAAGTCATCTGATACGGTGTCACACTCACAAAAGAAATAGAAATTTAAAAGATACATGAATAATTTAAGTTTGAAATATTTCCTTCCATTATTGAAATATTTTAGTTCTGAAATGTTTGAATGTTGCTTCATATGCAACTCCTACATGTATATGTAGTAAAAGAGAAAAAAATTCTTTGAAATATTCCTATTTTCCTCTTATGTCAACATGAATGTGTCATAATATTTTTTGTTTTATGGGACTCATTTCCAGTTGATGCAGAATTTTTAAGTGAAGGTAATCACAATAATTAAGGAGTAAATGTGTAAATGAGGGCCTGATTCAAGTTATTTAATTAACATAGATTCATGGAAATTTGGCAACTGGAGAATTAAAATGCGAATTTTAATCTAATCTGTTCCTGTACTTTTCAGTTCTCCATCACTATCACCAAATAAAGGGCAATAGTAGAGAATTAAAAATGTGTAGAAAAAAATTCAGCAAGCTATTTTCTATTCCTCTGTGATCTAATCTAATACTCCTGCATAGGGAAGTTCTTAGAGATAATTCTGTGAATCTTTTCTATCTAAGGGAAGTCAGGAAATGGAATAAAATGGTTCTTCCCACCAAATACAGCCCAAGTGGTGTTGATGTTAATCCACTCAGGACAGACTGAGCCCTCTGGTGTGAATGGGAGCCTGAGTCCCCCAGGGCCAGGCAGTCACTGCCTTTTATCCCCTGTTATCACAAGGTAATCACTCTACCCCTCCTGACCTGTGTTAAAAGCCAGGTAAAAGTGCCTAATGGCAGCAACTAACAGATCTTGCACTCCAGCTGAATGGAACAGGCTCCCACCAACATTTCATTCTGCATGTCTTTTACAAATGTTCCTCTTCTCTGTTCCCGCAGCTACTACTACCCTCCTCATCCCTGTAGAGCCTCAAACGGAGTTCAGGTTTAAATCCCTTCAATTTACTTTCACAGGGATCTTCCTTAAACATTGCTTTTACTATATTCTTCCCCCGCCCTGCTCCCTACAGTGGGAGAGAACTAATGCCCCCTTAGGGTCTGATCTATAATTCCAGACTGACATAAATGTTAAAGTGATGTGTTGAGGGTGCTATACCAGCCTACACAAAGCATGTTGGGAGAGCCTCTTTTGGAAGGGATGAGCCAACTTGCCTTTCCTAAATACACCAAAATCACAGCAGAAGGGCCCAGCATGGGGTTGTCAGGAGGAGGAAGTGGGGCAGTGAGATACTGAGTGCTGCTTTGGACATTGCAATGCCAGGAGTTCATCTTGGTGAAAGTGTCTAGAGTTGCAAATATGGATTTGGAGCTCATCGGGGAAGCCTGAGTCATGAGAGCCCTCAGGAATGCTTAGGGGTTTACATGACGGGAGGTGATGTGATGGCCAAGGAAGGGTTTGTAGAGTTAAGAGAAGAGAGCTAGGGATAGATGGAGGGGGAGCTAAGGGGATTTATCAAACAGGAAGGAGGAAAACCAGGAGACAAAAGTGCAAGGAAGCAACAGAGGAAAGAGCTTCAGGAAAGGAGCATTCATCAGTTCAAATCCCAGAGAGGCTAAGTTAGGTTAAGACTAAAAGGTGTTCATTGAATAGGGCCACATCGATCACTGTGGCTATAAGAAAAATGCATTCAGCAGTGAAGCCCAGCCTCTTCAAGAAGCTCGTTGGAGAAGGAAAGGAGGCGAGACTCAGTAATGGGAGAAAAGGCAGAGGCCCGTGAGGTATAAAGAAAACGGTAACTAGAATGACACAATAAGATGGCTTTTAAGAAGGTTAATCAGGGAAAATGGAAAGAGAGGAATACAGAAAGCAGTAGACTACGTAGGCAAATGAGATTAGCAATAATAAAAATAGAAGGGACTTTAATTCCTAAATCTTTCTTCCCATGTTCATCTGATACTTAGCACTAAACAAAAATGTATCTCTACATTCTTTGTCAATATTTTAAAAAAATATTTGACTCTTCAGAACCCCGCACTAAGCCCAAGACCAAATCTTTGTTCTGTGCTGCCCTTGGAATCCCTTTTCTCCATTCCCCAGCCACTGGCTCTTCCTGTGCCCTGGCAAGCTCCTCGCATTGCTCTCTCCCCTGGGCTGTGGACAGGTGCCTGCCAGGTGAACGTTCCTGTGTCAGGAGCACTTGCTCCATTTTTCTTACTATTTTCATTAGCCTCTGCTCTCTCTCCCTTGGTAATAAATTTGGATTTATTTCAATCTCTGCCCTTATCTCTTCTGGATTGCCATTTTTAAGCCTTCTTTTCCATTTCTTTCATTGTCACTCCATCTCGCTTTCTGATTTCCTGCACACTTGTCTCCTGGTGCTTTCCGGCAACTTGAAAAGTCACCCTCTGAAGCTCTCACCAATATTCTCTTGTTCTTTAAAATTCGGGGGCTGTTACATTTCAGTGATGAGTATAAATAGGGAAGCAAGTTAATGGCATGTTAACATTTTGATTTAGATTGCCCTCCTCTTGACTAAATATTGCATTTCTTACAAAGAATTCAAAATGTTTCAGTGGTGGGTTTTTGGTTTTTTTGTTTTTGTTTTTGTTTGGTTTTGTTTCTGTTTTTTGAAAACTCAGGCTAGGCCTTGACATACACATAGGGAAAAGAGTTTGCAAGGAGAATATGATTCAGAGGATATTCTAAAGCTCCATAGCTGATCACAGTTACTTAAGTACTTACTATTATCTTTCAATTGAATTGAGGCATTTTAACTTCCGGAATAGTAAAATAATTCCTTAAGCCACTAAGAGGCATTAAGACATCAGACAGGGTTATGTTTGCAAAGGAGAGTACAAAAAAATAAGGTCTGATTGAGGCAAGAGTAAAGATGGCCCAGGACCAAAGACATTTCTCAGAGAGTACAAGCCCTGGGGCCACTGGAGTGGAGGGTTGGGAGCAGCTAAACTCAGCAGGAACACTTCAGGTACCTCTTAGGGGGAGAGGAGAGTGCCAACACCAGGAAAGGATGTTAAAGTGAGACAAGATCACATTGAAAAGGAACTTCTCTTACATCATTGGTTTGCCTCGATGAGTAAGAGTCTATTTTGAAAAAAAAAAAAAAAAGTCTATTTTGCAGAGTTTTCTTTCTTTTTTTTTTTTGAGAGTTTTATTTCTATTTTCTTTCAAATAAATACTTATCGAATTATTCGATAATTAGGGGAAGGGTACCCTGTATGCCATACATCACACTAATTGCAGAGAAAACTGTAGGAGCCATTGTTTGTTTACTCATTTATGCATATACCTATTCATTCATTTAAAAAATATTTGCGTGATGTGTGCTAGAATAGAATGGTAAATAAGACACAGTTTCCATCATCCTGGAGTTTAAAGTATTGTGTATGGACAAATAGAAAAGCAGTCACAGTCCAGCATTTTATGTGCCATGATCAGGGAAGTACAGGCGCCTCCTGACACACAGAGGAAGGGCATTCAATCCAGATTAAGAGCAACAAACACTTTATAGTGGGAATGACACTGTAGAATAGAAAGGATAGTAGAAGATAATAATTTGAATGTTGCTAGCATAAAGAAAAGATAAATATTTAGGATGATAGATAACCCAATTACCCTGATTTGGTTATGTGAATGTGTCAAATTATCGCACATACCCTGAAAACATATACATCTAATATGTATCCATAAAAACAAATTCATTTTTAAAAAGACTTTAAAAAAAAGGAATTGCAAGGGCAGGTGTTGGCTAGGCAAAGCTGGGAAGGTGCGGGGATGTGAAGGCAAAGAAGGAAATAATACTCCAAATTAGAAAGCAGCACCTGTATCACTCAAGGTGAAAAAGAACACTGTGCTTTCACAGATGTGAACAATGTTGTCTATGGCTGGAAGGCAAATTTGAAGAGTTACGAAGGTAAAAGATGAGTCTAGGTCCCATCAAAAAGGCCTTTTGTGGGCCACTCAAGGAATTTATATTTATCCTGAGGACTATGGGGAATCTTTGAAAGGTTTTAGGTGGGGAAATGACTTGCTCAGATTTAATTTGCAGAGAATTGGTTCTAGCTGAAAAGTAGAGATGGGATTAGAGGGGTGGATGAAATAGAAGACTGCAATCACAATTTGGAAGTACTATTGAAGCAATTCTAGCCAGAGATAGTGGTAGTCTAACTTACATTAGCAGCATAAAGGATTCGTTCAAGAGATATTTAGTAGATAAAATCAATAGGACTTGGTGGTTTATCAGACAAAAGAGAAAAGAAAATTGTGATGCCCAAATTTCTGATTTGGCCACTGGAGGGATAATGCTGCCATTCACGGAGGTAGAGAACACCAGAGAAAAAGCCTTCTGCAAGGAGAGTGCCTATGAAACACTCAAGAGTCAAACAAATGTGGGTTAAAATCCTACCTCTTCGGTCAAGTTACTTTATTTTAAAGTACCTAAATTTCCTTATCTTTGAAATGGGAATAATAGTATCTATTTCATAGAGCTACTGATAGAATTAAATGAGATAATATATTTTACACAGTAACCTGGACCATAGAAGTTCTTTTAATAGTTAATATGATGAACATATTTAAAACTCTGTTGAAATGGTAGTTTTCCGTGGTGTTTTTACATGTCTTGTGATAGCTTTTGTCCCAGACTATCTTTTCAAGGATGTTTGCAGAGCAGAGAGCCTCAGAAGATAGAGGTAGTGGCTCACTCAGGAGAGAAAGCAGATTTGTTTTTCTACTGGAATAATAAAGATAATGGCTCCCTCCTGGACAAAAGTCAGGCTGGTTTGCTAGCAGCCTCCTTATAAGATTGGGTTTCCCAAATTTGAGTTTCTTTAGCTGTGACACAAATCCACTGTGTGTGCAGAATCCACCTGGGCCACCCTGCATTGGTCCCGTGGAACTTGTGGGTGAGGGGAGCAATGGAGACCAAAGTGAACAGGAAGCTCGCGTTGTCACGGTGCCATGAGTATTAAGGTGTTTGCTTCTCTCCTAGTAGCCTTACATCTTCTGCGAGCATTTATGAAACCGTGGCAGGCTGTCTTGCTGGCTTGCAAGCAGGGTAAAATCTCGGACCCTTCACATTTCTTGATAAAATTGTCTTTTAAATGTAAACTTGTATATTGTAAAGCCTTAATACAGTTGCTTTGTAAGACACTATTTCCCAGTCTTGACATTGGACACTGTTTTCATTTTCACTTTGAAGAATTCAATTGTTTTGTTTATTTGACTGGGAAAAGTTCGAGAAGCACAGATTAATTTGTGTTTAAAAAATTTGTCCTTTCAGGCACAAATCAATGGGGGAGAAATGTGTTGTACAAATCCTTACTATCTAATGAATATTAAGTATCACAAGTATATGCTGTAATCAAACAAGAATATTTTTAGTATTAACAGCAATCGTTGAATAGATAGCATAGATTAAGGCAGCCATTGACTAGCAAATCCCACCTATGTGTTAATGCCAAGTAATACCATGTATTTATTTCTGTATCAGGTAATCTCTCACTTAACTTACCAGTGTTTATTCAGGTATAGGAACATAATTTCAAAAAGATAGCAATATTTATTTGTGTATATGTGTATAAAATACCAGTCACATCTCAGAACATAGTTAGGGCTATGCTCTGTAAGGAAATATGATGATACAGGAGTTAAAGAAGAAAAGGAATGTTCCCTTGGATCAAATATGAGCAGATGGCATCCAGTAGGGAACAGTGTTTGCAAATGTAAAAAAGGGGGTAGGGGGCAACGAGGCAAAATGCAAAGATAAGAAGGGCAAAATGAGTTGCAGGTAGGACTCAAGATAGCAGATAAAATATACAGAAGATAGATCTTACTTTAATAGTCTCAGATAAGAATAAGATAGAAGGAGAAGTAAAAGGTCCAGCGTGCTTTAATAGAGGAAGCTGGAAATATAGTACAGGATGAAGAGAAATAAGGCCTTGAGGATGTGAGGCATCCTAGAGCAGGGAACACTCACCATGCGAATTTAGGAATTGGCCGTGATGACATGAGAGTTTGATCCAGAAGCCAAAGGGGTGACTTGAAAACCTAAGAACCACGTTTCCGAACACCAGAAGGCAGTAAGTCATGCTAGTAAAAAGGATTGAAAGAAGAAGAAAACTATGAAGAGTTCGGTAAGCCAAAATGTCTGTGATATGGGGGGAAACTTCCATGCATGTGAGTCATGGATACCATGCAGAGGCGTTTTCATGTTCTTAAGCCAGAGGTGTCAACTTTTGTGGCACAGATGAAACCTGAGCAAAATTAAATGAACATGAAACTATACTAATAGTATTTCTAAACTGTGTGTCATTTGAAGATTTAGTTGTACTCTTGGGGCATCTCTGGGCTAAAGAACCGACAAGAAGATGGAAAATAATCCACAGAGAAGAACAGAGAAAAATGGAAGCCAGGAACTCAGATTTTGATCTTTGTTGACAGTATTTTTCTCTCTTATTCCTGGGTGGTTGTAGACAAGATGGGGCAGTAATAAAAATTGCTTAGTTTTGGAGATGTGGCCAAAATCTAAAGCACTATCATGTTTAAAATAATTAAAGTGTCAGGCATTCTTTCACTTGTACACTACATCTTTGTTTATTATTCTGTTAGATAAAACCTCTTGTCATCATACTCCAGGCAAAGCTGTTAACAGGGAAACTAAATCCACACCCTAGACCTAATTTTTAATACAGTTTTCTCTTTGATCTACTGCATCTTTGTATTTAATTATGAGGTCTGACTTGATGCCATTGTATCTTTTGCTCTTGTTGCTCTTTCTGTAGTTTGTAAAGAGAGAAAGAGAGAGAGAGGAAGAATTTTCTGGTTTTTTAAAAGCAAGCTCATTTTTAGTTAGTTCGTTGAAAGATGTCACCTTCTACTTCTCGTTGCTCCTTGGGTCCTTTTATTCTTTGTCTCCTGAACTGACACAATTACCACCTCTACATTCTGCAAATATAGCTTGCAGAGTAGATTTCCTAAGAATGTAATTTTCAAAAGTGCCAGACCTAAGAATGACGCTAAAGCCATTTGATGAGTTCTCCGTTACATCTCCTCATTTGCTTCCTTCCCAAAGAGATTTTTGATTTTTGCCTGGAACACGCTTATCAGCTTAAAGGTATGCAGCTTCATTATGTTATGAAGATTTTCTTCTGCGGCAGCAAGTGCACTAACCTTGAATGAAGCAGTTGCTAATCATGTTGCACTAAGCAAATAAAAGTCAGAACCGACCTAATCTTGCTTGCCTAATATCAGTTTCTGCAGACTTCAAGTGTAATGTTCTAATCACTGGCGCAAAACAGCCAATTAATTTGCTTTCCCTACGTGTTTTTACTAGCCAAGATGCATAGGGGAGCAGTGTGTTCGGTCATAATCATGCTCCACGAAGATGGGAAATGTTCCCTTTGAGCTTCCAATCATTAGGCCAGCTGAAGTGAAGACAAGCCCATTGACAAGTGAGAATGGCAATAATTTATTTTCTATTGATGGGTTGTGACAAATCATGTCGAAGCAGTGGCTGCATACTGTGGGGCTCCGCTAAGGAAGACTGTGATGGGCAAAGATGAAACCCTTCACAGCTCATTTAGTCCAAATGTAGCCACCTGGGTGGTGAATCGGTTCAACATACCAGCCCAGGCATTCCAGCACAAAATTAGATCGCTAACAGGCAGGCAATATAGGGGTTCCTAGAAGGCATTAATCAACAGGGCTGAGCTGTCAAAATGCAGAGTCTGAAATTAAGAAACACCAAAAGGATAAAAATGTGGCAACGCTGTAAAAAAAATCAAGAATGTGATTTCTACTGCAGGATTCTAGTCACCATTAAAAATGCTTAGAAGAAAAATGAATCATAAAGGGCTAAAGAGACACATTACCCCTGCTGAAAATTTTCCTAAGATTTTTATACATGTTAATTAGTAAAAGCAGCATGAAGATTTATATAAGCACGAGCACACTCCTTTCAACTTAACATTGACAGGTCAGATTATGTATAAGTCCTTCTTACCACTCCGTAGCATAGTTCATCTCTTATTTAAATTTCTTTTCTATCCAGACCTACTGATGTGCAGAGCATTTGATGTCTCACACTGCTTCTGAATACCGACACTTCAAACTCTGCAGAATTCTTGGGCTTGCACAGCTTATTTTCTAAACACTGTTTTTAGTAGCATAGAGATTTCTAGAATCTGGTAAAGGTATGGGCTATTCATGTGTGCGTGTGTATGTGTGTGTGTGTGTGTGTGTGTGTTTATGTGATTAAATTTTATCGATATGGTTTTCGTTTAAGAGCTCATCTGTTTTCATGTTATAAAAAGCATTTAGGCCAGGCACGGTGGCTCACACCTGTAATCCTAGCTCTCTGGGAGGCTGAGGCA
>NW_012147189.1:8976969-9004047 GCF_000956105.1 Propithecus coquereli | reverse complement strand
CCCCATTTTCAAGTTCAAACACTCGCTGCTTTCCACCACTGTCTAACACATCTCCCCCTTGGACAAGCTGTGCTTCATTTATTCACAAACACCCCAATACTTTCACGTTTCCATGCCTTCGATCACACTGCGCCCTTCATCTAGAATGTCTCCTCAACCCCCAGCCCCACCCCATCTTTTGCATCCTCTAAGATTCGTCTCCAAACTTCACTCCCCCATGAAGCCTTTTCCATAACTCTCAGCTAGTGGTTAATATTCTGGCCTCTGTGCCATCCCGGCCTTTTGTTTGTACCTTTTGTAGCATTGCCACCTTGCCTTCCAGTGCAGTTACCTGTACACGTGCTTTATCTCCCAGTTACTAGATGGTTCACTCCTTGGGGCCCATGTCTTGTGTGTCTGCTAATACCTCACAGCACCTAACTCATTACCTTGTACTGTATGTGCAGTAAATGTTTGTAGAATTGAACTGCTGGATAATAGATGTTAGTTAATTCAAACCTAAGCTTTATATTAATACTTTTAAGACATTCATAGAGGTAAGTGTTTTCCCTTGCCTGATGCTCAGAATTCTCATTAGAATCTTAGAGTGGATCTCCTTACGAGCAAAAATAAATGAGACCTGTTATTTTGTTTATTTGTTTTACTTATCTATAGTTTGTCTGTGAAATGTTATTCTGCTTTATATTTTCTAAATTAGCTTTAATGGTATTTTTCCTGAAAGAATATTTGTTAATACTCTAAGTCCTCAACTGAAACAGATATGTAAAGTGGATTAATTATGCTGGAAAAAATAAATTATATTACACTTTGCTACTATAAATCATTTGTTTTATAAATATTTCAGATATTCATGGTTAAAAAAATAGGAACTATATGCCTTAGAATATTTGATAGCTTTGCACGATGATTAACAAAAAGTCAATGGCTGTAACTATTTAACTGTGTCTCATATGATTTAAGATTAATATCATAGACCATAGTATAGCATAAAGCAGGGGAGCCATGGTTTGACTTTTCATAACCTAAGGAACAAGTTCAGCCTGATTGTAAGGCAAAGAAGTATGTTATCTTGAGCCCCTGTGTTCTGGAAGTACAAGAAAGATCAGAAAGAGGAATGGGCAAATGCTATCAGTTTTATCATTCTTGAAAGTAGAATGTCTCCTCACTCCACATTGTAATTATTTTAAAAACCCCTTTTCACCTGTTTTATTGCTGTATATTTAGACACCACCACAGAAACGCAGGGGCAAAAATGTTTGCAGGATACTTGAGAATACTACACTTGAAAAAAATAAAATAATTCCAACCAATTGGAATCAAACGTGCTCTAGCAAGAATAGCCCTGTATCTGCCTCAGTCTTTAATTACACTCTTGATGAGGAGCAGAAGATGAGGAAATGTCTCCCACTTTATTTGAGTGCCAAAGATAATTCAGGCAGACTAGAATCAGGGCAGAGATGCTTGGAAAAGTTCTGAAGGTTTGGGAAACTATTCTTTCAAAAAGAAGGTGATATGTAAATTAAACCTCTTTCTGACACCTTGGGTTGTTTTAGGACTGGTGTAAAAAATGCTTTTGAGACCACATATTTCACATGTTTCTATTGCAGTTTAGTAGTCATCTCAGTGGGTTCTACTTTAACTCATTTGATAATTATACTAGAACTGAGTATGATATAACATTTTTACTTCATAATATCACATAGATCCTGGCCATGGGCACCCAGGGAGCCCCTAGATATAACTGCAATCTGATTAGGAGAAAAAAACATTGTTGGCTCAATTTCTGAATTGGAGAGTAAAAGCAACACAATAATTCCTGATATAACAACATAATATCATTTCAAAATAAGTAACTAAAAATGATACTGTTTTTGACATATGCTCTCCACTTCTCCAACCAAAAAAGAACAGCAATGTGGTATTTTCTATAGAATCGATTTGATCCTCTGCCGAGTCCTCCATTCTAGAGATGTACGAGCCCTAAAATTATTTTCATAAATATACATGTCACTTGAAGATGGAAGGAGGGAAAGGTTAGTCCATGAATGGTTGGTATAAAGTGATGAGACTTTATAGGGAAGACTAAAGGAGTGTGACAGATAAGCAGCGAGAAAGAGAGAGATGAAAACAAACCATGGTATGAGTTTCAGGAAACCTTCAATGTGTGAGAAATATTAGGGCATTAGAACAATGGTCCTCAACATTGACCTCATGATATTCATGACACAAGAATTAGAAGAACTCTTGGAGAAAATAGTAAGAGTAAATGTATTTAATATTTCAGGGAGTCTTTTTCAAAGAAGCATAGAGCACAAATAAACAAAAACCAGCCTGTCCTTTAGAAGGTATCCTGCCCACCCCATCAGCAGAGAGAACTCATCTTTGACCTACGCATAAAACCTCAAAGAGAAAAGGATCATAATCTAAAGACAGATGAAGAACGTGCACGTGGAGAGCCATGGCACGAAGAATTTTCAAAAAAATAATTCTCCAGAATCTCTAAGGAACCACAGACAACATGAATTCTAGAAAATAATCTAAAAAGAGTTCAAAAAAGTGATACAGTGAAATAGTAGAAGATGAAATTGAGCTGGAAAACTCAGGAAGGAAATGAAGGAAGAGAAACTGTAAGTCATTACAGACATAAAAACCTCATTAAAAGCAATGAAAATTAGAATAAATACTCCTGAAAACAAAGTCAGCAAGGCTAGAATTGAGAAATAAAGGCAAAGAGGATAAATCACACAAACTGAATTAGGTAAAAAAAAAATATAAAAATTATTATAGAGAAGATGATAGATATAGCAGACAGAAAAAAGGAGAACCAACAATCACAAAATTACTGTTTCTGAAGAAAATTGCAGGATAAATGGAACAACAAAAAATTTCATATATAAGAAAACTTTCCTGAAGAAAGAAAGATTTGGTCTGTATATTTCAAGGGCCCTTTATATTTGAGAAAAACTTAAAATCAACATCACAATATATGCTAATATAATTCCTGGTCTCTAAGGATAAAATCATATGGGCATCCTAGCTGAGAAAGCAAGTCATGTAAAAAAGGAAATTCAGCTGTGTCCTAAACTTTTTCAAAGTAACACTTAATGCCAGAGAACAGTGGGTTCAGGGCTACAAGATTCCAAGGACAAGAAAATATCCAAAATATAAAGACAACATTCTCAAGTAGATAAGAGTTTAGAGATTATGGTATCCACGGTAATTATTATTAGCAAGAGGTGAATCAAAATAAAATACTATATAAAAATATCTAAAATTAAACAATCATGGAAATTATGGTTAAATATTATAAGTCTCGAGAGTGTAAAAATAATTATACACACACGTGCACACATACATATCGACTATTGAAGGATGGAGGTAAAGGGAAGTGGTAGGAGGAACCACTGATGTGTTAGCACGTTTTTACAATTGTCTCTTAAGAGATGCTGTTTTAAGTACTGACTTACAGTTCTTTCGTGCTATTTTTATTACATTCAAAGGAATTTTTAAGGAATTCTAGCAACTCATGGTGAAGAAATGATTCTCTGAAGTCCCAACAATTTTTCTCTTTCACTTCATTCTTTTCCTTTGATTTGTTATTAAAGCCAGCATCTATGAAATTATCCCACTTTTTAAAATATTTCCATCTCTTTGTCTTTGTATGAACTTAGATGCCTGGAAAGTTGTTCCCCAAATACTGAAGTTATTTCTGAATGGTGAGATTTTGAGTAATAATTAACTGCCCTCTGTAGATGAGGGCATAGGAACAGTTTTATGAATGAATAGTTTTAAATATCCAGAAAAAGAAGGCATTTTTTTGGTGCTGTCTTTTGTATATTTTTGCTTTTCATTTCTCCTGAAGGAAAAATAAAAGATAAAACCATTCAATCAGCATATGTAAGATGCTCACAGTGGCACAGTGTTAGTCTCTGGAGGAATTACAAAGGAAGCTAAAGAAAGTTATTTTTACATAAAGAGCTTACAATTTAACTTGATGGTCTTCAGTTTTTTTGCATTTGTTTGGATGTGATACTAACTTTGTGTAACAGATAAAGGAATTGCAAAGAATCGAATTGATATTTTTAGGTAGCTCTCTTATTCCTCATTCATACATAATCCATGACTCTTAGCGAAGTAACTGGCAATTTTATATTTTGGAATTATTCAAGGTATAAGCCAATGTCTTTGGGAGCTACTTTAATGTGGACTTGAATTCTATCAATAAAAAAGAAAAATGTCAATCCAAACTATTATGCCTTAAGAATATATTTTGATATATCTCTCAAGTCACTATTTTGGTTTAAAGGAAATCTTTGACTGAATTGGCAATTAACTCATATTGCCCCAATAATAAAAATCAATGATTTGACTCATATACTCTGGCCTAGCTTTTGTAAAATAATTTGTTACTGCTCTAAAGATCCTTCTAAACTAAATCAGTTGTTCACAGATTTAGTTATTTGTCAAATGTTTGTCTTTAATTATCCAGTTTGATTGATTTTTTTTTCTAAATATACTGTCATATTTGTGAGATTCTGTTTGCATAGTTGTAATGGGGCTAACTTTACTTTTT
Organism: Propithecus coquereli; assembly: GCF_000956105.1. Lineage (NCBI taxonomy): Eukaryota > Metazoa > Chordata > Mammalia > Primates > Indriidae > Propithecus > Propithecus coquereli. Next base: position 8,999,474 of record NW_012147189.1, on the reverse strand, counting down.
GTTATCATTTTCATGATAGAAGCTGAATTTTGGAAGATTATATCATTTCAAGATTGTTAAAGCTCCCAGCATGACATGTAATGTTCTTTCTCAAAGCTTATCTAACAAGAGGATGATGGGAGGAATCAGCAGTTGCTGAGGTTTATTAGCATGCACTGTGAAGGAAGGAGATCAGGTCCATGGCCTGTTAGGAAGTGGGCTGCACAGCAGGGGGCGAGTGGCAGGCCAGGAAGCTTCATCTGTATTTACAGCTGCTCCCCATAGCTGGCATCACTGCCTGAGCTCTGCCTCCTGTCAGATCAGCATAAGGAGCACACAACCTAGATGCCTCACCTGCACAGTTTACAGTAGGGTTCATGCTCCTATGAGAATCTAATGCCTGATGATCTGAGGTGGAGCTGAGGTGGTGACGCTAGCACCAGGGAGCAGCTGCAAATACAGATTATCATCAGTAGAGAGGTTTGATTGCACAATAAATGTAATGAACTTGAATCATCCCAAAACCATCCCCCGTCAACTCCCCCAGTCCATGGAAAAATTGTCTTCCATGAAATTGGTCCCTGGTGTCAAAACAGTTGGGGGCTGCTGAATATCTGTGTAAACCAGATACCCAAGTGTCTGTTAAATGGTCAGTCTCCCATTTGATTGTGAACACTTGCTTTGCAATCTAATCTACTTCTTTTTCTTTTTCATTTTCCTTTTTTAAGAGTAAATTTGAACACTGAATATCCACCCACTAGATATCTTTACCCAGTTTATATCTTCAGCTTGATTGCAGATGAGAAATGCTTTCCTGAAATCATGAACATTTATTTCTTAAAATTAAGCTTGACATAATCACAAAGATGATCATTTACTGTGAGGAAAATTAACACTTTCTAAATGCCTAATAACAAATTGCTCACTGTAGTTGCTTTTGCAACTTTTAGTTTTGTATATTATTTTGTCCTCCAAGGTAAAATGACAGAGTGAGCATATTGCATAAAAACCAAGATCATCACTCTTCCACTGCCTATCACCCTGTTTATGCTTAACCAAGCATTTATTTATTAGTTCTTAATGGTAAGGGCTACAAGGTTACTACACCTGAGAGAAAAATCTGTAAGACAAGCTTTCTAATTAATCACTGGGAGGGTTCAGGAAGGTCTAGCTATTTCTGTAAACTGAAGCATTTATGCACTGTACTGCAAGCGTTGATCATGAAAACGGCAGGTAATGTTTTATTTCTCTAAGTTTCTGCAGTTCCATTAGGAATAACGAACCCTTTGCACATCTCTCTGTGTGTACACATGGATGCTATCATTAAAACTGGGGCGTTTGTTCACCTGAGGACAGATATGGGGACAGTTCTAAGAAAAACAAACAGTCCTACAAATATCTTAGCAATGATAGCAAAATGCCACCCGTGGTGCTCTGAATTGAAGACCACCATCTCAGAACAAAAGGCTCTAAGGCAGAGTGATCAATAGCAACAGACCCTGTTAGTTGGGAGTTGCTATATCCAGGGCCATTTGTGGCTGGTCAAGTCAGCTGGAGCATGTGCCCCATTGATTAATTTTACCATGTTCACAAACAAAAACTGCAATGCCATTTGCAGCAGAGCTTCAGGTGAAATCATCACATAACTGACAGTACTGAGACTCTTTCCCAGGTTGACCTGGGTCACTGGGTGCAGTCACTCCAGCCATATTTGCAAGTCTATTTGGGAACTCATACTTCTGATCCAGTCCCTGGCACCTGCTTTGGTGTGTTTCCCTGTACAGAAGCCTGTGCAGTGAGAAGCAGAAAGCGTTGCAGACCTGAAGAGCCTATTCCTCCTGCCTCTAGCCAGGTCTTCGACTTTGGCAGAGGTCACCACCTAGGCTACACTGCTGGTATAATTTGTCTTTTAGACACAGTGATGTTGATTTCTCACGCCCAGCATGTGTAAACGGTGCACACAGACACATCCTGCCTCTGCCCATGTTCATGTCCCTCGAATACACTGCAGCAGGCTGGGATATCTCCCAGCCTCCACACCACTGCCCTCACGCTTTTTCTCTTCTTCTTCCTTCATACTTCCTCATTTCTATCATCCTTACATTCATATTGCAGTTGCAGAAGATGCAACAAGCAGTGGCTTTTAAGTATTGTGCAGCTATGTAGATGCTAGCCAGCTGACAAAAGATTCTTTGTTTGGCCAAACTTTAATCAGGCTTCTGAACCTTCTCCTAGGCCCATCTATGTAATTCCTTCTAAAATCCAGTTTTAGCAAAAGAATCCTGCTAGGTCAGTTTAGCCAAAATTCCCATCTTTGATATCTGGTCATCCTAGATATCCTCACCCTCCACCATCCCCCAAGTGGTGTCACCCTGGCCTGTCTTCAGCAAGAATCCTGTTAGGTTGGTTTAGCCAGAATCCCTCTGTGTGCTTTCTGAAGTGGCGAATATAGTATGAGAGAGAAAAGCAAGGAGAAGAATTCATATAAAAGGGAGCAGAAAGACAAGGAATAGGAAGGAGTACGAGGTAATAGTTGTACTGGTGTAGGGTTTTTTTTTTTCCTTTGTGAGTTGGTTTATTTTGATTTGTTTTGCTTTGTTCTAGCAAAAATAAAAGTAAATGGTAGGAGAGGTAAAACTTCATCCAGTTTGCAGGTCAGTGGTCATGAATTCTAGTGCTGGTTCTGTTTTATTTGCACTATTGCCTTCCCACCTTAAATAACCTTCCCCCCATCAAATATTTCCTATTTCCTTTTGCCTAGCCCATAAGTATAGACTGGTAATGACATCAGAAGTTTCAGCAATTAGAAAATAAAGCAGAAATGAAGGGAAGTGAATTGGAAATCACAAGAAAAATAACTATAAGCAAAAAAGAATGTAATGATTTTAATATTTTGATATTATAAGTTATTATGGTTGTTGGCTTAGTAGGATTCCCCCAGAAGCAGACTCCAAGATGAGAATTGAACGCATATGGTTCCATGGGAAGAGCAGGTACATTAATTAACAGGGGAGTAGGGCTGATGTAGGGAAAAGAAGGGAGAGTAGCCAGTAAGGTGTGCAAAATTAAGCCAGCTACCCAATGGGGAAATGAAGCTTCATCCCTCAAGGAAGGCCTGGGAAACAGTATAAAACACACCTCAGTATTAACCTGGCCAAGGAGTAAGGAAGCTGAGGTATTTATATCCCTACAACCTTCATTTTTAGTTCAGGGCTACCCCAGGGGAACATTAAATCCCATGCACATTGGCGGAGTAGATTCTAGCAGCCTGGAAGCAGCTCTCCTGCAGACACACAGGTGCTGGCCAGTGTGGTCAGACTGCAGGGCACAGAAATAGTAAGGAGCTCTGAAGAGCCATGGGCAGATTTCCGACAGTATCTGCCACTGCTGTCATTGAATGTATCCCTGAGTAAGACCACAGGTAAGGAAGAGAAAGTTTGAAGAAGAGAGCTATGAATTCTGATTATGACTGGTAACAAAATTTGCCTGTGGTTCTATAAATAATAATTAGACTTTTAAATATTAATTATATGCAACTTTATATCATTTGTGACTATAGTATATGTGTGCCTTTATTGGTGATTCTCAAATATTTCAAACTGAATACAATTAATTTTTTTAAATTTGTGATATCTTTTGTTTTCTATGGTATAATTTAAAATCCATATTAGAATTTATTGGATTGGTTTATAGAAATCATTGATGTTACATTTGTGTATTTATTTATTTACGTTTTATCTTGTTCGGAATAGAATTTAAGAAGATAGGTATATATGTGTTTCAGATGATAGCCCAGATTCCTTCATAGGAAAAAGAAATCAAACCCAGGAATTTAAAAAATTATCTTAAAGGAACTGGATTCAGTCAGCACGGGGAGTAGAAAGATTATTAATTTGTAGTCAGACAGAAGTGGGTAAGAATTTTACCTCTACCATTGTCTTGTGACCTTGAGTAAATCACTTCATCTCTTTTAATCTCAGCATCTTTCTCCCGAATCTGGAGAATATCATGAATCCCCACAGAGCGATCATGAGCATTCGGTGAAATCATGTACGGACAGGCCCCCAGTGCCTGACATGTAGTACAGTGCATACCCGGCTAAGGTCAGCTCAGGCCCCAGGTGAATGCAACGCAAAAAATACAGAAGAGAAGTGACTAAATGCTATGTTTTGTAGTGTAGACATTAGATGTGAAGGAGCCGAGAAGTCACTGAGAGCTGGAGTTATCAGAGAAGATTTTGCGGAAATTTAATGTGGGTCTAGAATTAGGAGAAGGACGTAGATCAGGGGAGTGGGGTGTGATCTTGAGAGGTGCAAGCACAGAAAGGATGCGTGCGTGATGGCAAGGTGGGAGGAGGTGAGGCCCGCCAGCTCTAGGCTGTCCAGCTGCCTCTGACAGCGCCTGTGACAGAGACAGGAGGATGGCAGGGGGTGGGCTTGGAGACAATTCGCTCCATTTTTGCTTTCGAGAATTTGAGGTAACAAGAAGATGGCTGAGTAAGAACACACCTCGTGTAGCTGGAGAAGGAGGCAGGCATCCTGAAGAGGGTACAGATTTGGGTGTCATCAGCCTCATGGTGACAGTTAAACCCAGGGAATTCTCAGTGAGGGGAGAGAAAGCACACCAAGGACTGAATTTGTGGAGGATGCGATCCACAGTTACAGAGCAGAAAGCAGAAGAGGCTCTACCAGCAATAAACCCACCAGAGGGGTGGTCAGAATATGAAAAGAAAAGCTAGGATGGTGGCATGGAGGCCGATAAAAGAATGGCCTGCAGGAAGGGAGGGGCAGGGAAGAGAGAGAGAGAGAGAGAGAGAGAGAGAGAGAGAGGGAGAGATTGGAGGCGTCCTGTGGGCAGGATATCCAAAGTGAGCCCTGAAGGGAGACCTTTGTCTGGGAGGGAAGTTGACCAGCTGTTCTGCCTCTGCTGCTTTCACCTTTCCCTGGGGTTCACTCATGCAGGTGATCACCATTCTGCTCTTCCCTGTCTCCTGCCTCCACAGCCCCACGCTACACCCAAATAACATACTTTTTAGTGGCTTGGCTCCAGCGGGGCAAACAACCTCCTTGTATTCCCCCTTAGAACAATTGGGGCAGACTAAATCTTTAAGAGGCTTCACAAATTACTAAGGGATGACAAAGAAAATAAACAAGGAGCGGTACAGAGCGTGGACTCCAGGGCTAGACCACTTTGGTTTGAATCCAGCCTCTCCCAGTTACAAGCTTCATAGCCTTTGCGGGCTACACAACCTCTCCGTGCCTCAGTTTTTCTAGTGTGAAAATGGGAATAATAATAGTACATATCTTACAGGGTTGTTCTGAGAACCAAGTGGATTTAATGTATGTAAAGCTCTTAGATGAGTGCCTGGCACATTTTAAATGCAGTACAAGTATTTGCTATTAAATAAGCACAAAGTACAAAGAAGTGAAAAAGCAGTATTCACAATGGTTAAGAGAAGGTACTATAGCCAGACTGCCTGAGTTCAAATCCCAGCTCTACCATTTACTAGCTGTGTCATCTTTCATTGGACAAATTACTTAACCTCTTTGGAGCTCAGTTTCTTCAACTGTAAAATGTGGGAAATAATACTAATTCGTTAGTGTGAGGATTAAAAGATTCAACACATTTGAAATGTTTAGTAAGTACTTAATAATTAACAGTCATTATTATTAGCTGTGTGGCTAATGCAGTGTTCCCATCACTAGGAATCACAGGTGCCATCCCATTTTATACCTGATACAGGGGAAAGAGAGGCCGCCCCTGGGTCCTGGCCGGCCTCCATGGTACATACAACTTCTTTCCTGTCCTCAGCTCTTGACAATCAGGCACATCCTTTCTCTCACCTCCCTAGGCTGCTCAGACGTCCTTTTTGAAACCTGCCCTTTTCTGTGGTGATTGTGTGTTGACTCCACCCTTCGGGTGAACCTCTTCAAATTGACTGGGGGCACGGAGCTTTCTTTTAGAGTAAAAACCATTTTAATAAAATCATCTAAATGTAGTATTCATGTAACATGATTTAACCACAATAAGAAAAAGAAGATAATTAGTAATTGGGTACAGGGAAATGAGGAAGGAACTTTGTTCTGGGAATTTTAGGGTTATAGCTCTAAAAATTCCTTCTCTAAAACAAGAGGAAGCTGATTCTACATCTAAAAAGTCTGGGTGAGGTTTTTATGGTAAGGAGCTGGGGCTTTTCGAGTTGGGGATTGTACATGAAGGGCCGGAAATGTTGCTGTAGCTGGATCCTATACTCAGCTCCATTTGTCCAGAACCACCATTTCTTCACTGATGACTGTGGGGTGGAGGGCAGGTAGCTCCATCCTGATTTAACCTGTGACCAGGCAGACATTCTGCCACTAGCTCAGACAAGGATAGTTCAAAAAAAGCCCTTGGGAACTAGATAAAGAACTGCCCTCATATCCCCATCATTTGGATGCTTCAGCTTCCAGATGCTTTGCAATCAGCAAGTATACATATGTAAAGATTCTCTAACTAGTCATTTCCCCAAAATAACAATCTATAAAACATAAATAGTAAATTTCTTTTTACCATAAAAGAAAATTAGATTATAAGAAATAGAGGCTATAAATCACATCAATAAATCACATGTGATACATCTGAACTTTTTATGTACCATAATAACTAATCACTTGGCTATCAGGGCACTGGGGAAATTATAATAAATTATATTTTGTGGGATATGTGCCACATGAATGAAGCCAAAAAATATTATAGAAGTGACCTTGACCTTGTGTGATGTCATAGAAAAAATGATGCTGCCCTAATAACTTCACAGGGTTAATTAGTTTCAGAGAACACACAAGAGGCAGCGATGTCACAGAGCTTTTTATTTTCTTTCCCGTGGGAAGTTGGACTAATAAAAATGAAAAACATTTCAAGTAGCGAAGTAAGAAAGAAGAGTTGCATAGAGTTAGAAGGAAACGCTTTAGTGCTGTCCCCTTAGAAGGCCTGGTTCTGTTTCTCTGTAAGCTGCAAATCTTATTCTTTCTCTGTGCATCTTTTCCCATTGACTTGGGAATCTTTGAAATGGCCATTGTTTCCAAAACCTCCTCTAACGATGGATTTTTTAATTTGCTGATGAACATGAATCCGTTTAATCAGATAGGGAGCTCTGCAGATAGGGAGACATTTATCTGTATAAAATATGCGGCTTTGTTTGGTCTCTTCACTTGGATCCCCAGTGGGGGTGGAGGTAAAGTTTCCACAGTCATGCTGATTTCAGATGAATAGGTTTGCTGGTGTCAAAGACAGGCTGCAGCACTCCGCTGGCATCTGGGGTACAGAAGGCTAATTCTTCTGAATAGAGCCATTGATGATTACATTTTGGAGAAACTTAATCATAGAGTAATTAGGCTTTAATTCTTACAAAAACTTACAATTAATTGGATCTTTTATACAACTTTTTTTGTTTGATTTAAAGTACCATGTAGGTTAGTTATAGAAACTTAATTTAAATATGGATTTAATTAGAATTGTTTTATGATTTTAATGAGTCCTAAAAGTCTTTTGATGAGCAGCCCATATAATTATGGTATTTAAAATGATTGGGTAAATGCATACTTTTATAATTTACCTTTCAGGAAACTGTATTTTTATGGAGGCTATTTTTTGCATGATGAATTGTTTCATTTTATGTTCAGTTTTTGTGGGATGGGTGCTTGGTCCTGCCCCTAATCAACCAAATGTTTTCTTTCTAGAATGAAATTAAACTTTCATGGAATCAAAAGCATCAGGCAGTAGCCCAATGCTACAGTTAAATTTAATCACAGATATGTTTTTGTTTTTATTATAAAGGAGACTGAATCACTGTTCAAACTTTTAACTGGGAATTCAATTTTCCTACATAACCAGGTACAAACAAGTAACCTGAACAAGCTCTTTTTCTGTAGAAAAAAAAAATGACTTTAGGCAAATGATTTGAAATTTTTACAATGGAATATAAAATTGAGTTGTAAACTTTTTAATGTACTGTCAAAACAAAAATAAGTACTTTCAATAAATGTGAAAATTCCAAAATTAGAAAATAAAGGAAAACATTAGATACTTTCTTCCCTTTAAACAGGTTACATTTCTACCCATACTAGGTCAGATAACTAGCATTTGGTGGTTTTCCTCTGATTTTTTTTAAAGGATGCATCAAGTAAGTAATATTAGGACACATGTTTTTATTTTCCATTTTTAATGATACTATTATTATGTTCTCTCCTCTTATGTTCTATCCTTCACTTTCTAATTTAGGTCAAATTATTTATACATTCCTCCTAAAAACCAATCAATTCAATTCACCATATCAAAATAGTATAGGAGAAAAACCATGTGGTCTCCTTATACATCTGTCAAGTAAAAAAAAAGAAAAAACAGAAAACGAAAAACCCTGTGGTCATAGCAATAGATATAGAAAAACATTTGGCAAAACCATTCCATAATAAAAACTTTCAGCAATCTAGGAATAAAAGGGAACATACCAACTTGATTAAGGGCACCTATGAAAGACCTACAGCTAACATTGTACTCAGATGTCAGGAAGAAGGCAAGGACGTCTTCTCCCACCACTTTTTTTTTTTTTTTTTTTTTTTTTTTGAGACAGAGTCTCACTCTGCTGCCCAGGCTAGAGTGAGTGCCATGGCATCAGCCTAGCTCACAGCAACCTCAAACTCCTGGGCTCAAGCGATCCTCCTCCCTCAGCCTCCAGAGTAGCTGAGACTACAGGCATGCGCCACCATGCCTGGCTAATTTTTTCTATATGTGTTTTTAGTCGTTCAGCTAACTTCTTTCTATTTTTTTTTAGTAGAGACGGGGTCTTGCTCTTGCTCAGGCTGGTCTCGAACTCCTGAGCTCAAACAATCCACCCGCCTCCGCCTCCCAGAGTGCTAGGATTACAGGCGTGAGCCACCGCGCCCAGCCCTCCCACCACTTTTGTTTAACATTGTACTGGACATCCTAGCCAGTGCAGTAAGACAAGCAAAAGAAATAAAAGGAATGCAAATGGGAAAGGGAGGAGTAAAGCTGTTCTCATGTGCAGATGGCATGATCATGTAGGTAGAAAACTCTAAGGAATCCACAAAATCGCTATTGTATCTAATGAATAAATTTAGCAAAATTGCAGGATACAAGGTCAATATAAAAACAACTGACAATGAAATTTTTTAAACCTTCATTTAAAATGGCATAAAAATTACTCAGGAATATATATAACAGAAGGTGTGCAATACTTGAACACTAAAAACTATAAAACATTAAAAAAGAAAGTAAAATATTGCAAAGGGAAGGTAAAGTAAATAAATAGGAGATACACCATGTTCATGGATTGAAGATTAAATAGTTTTTAGATGACAGTGCTCCCCAAACTGACTTATAAATTCCATGCAATCTCAATTAAAATTCTAATAAGATTCTTTGAATAAATTGACAAGATGTTTTTAAAATTTATATTAAAAAGTAAAGGATTCAGAATAGCCAAATCAACTTTGAAAAAAGACAAAGTTCGAGAAGTTGCATTACTTGACTTGAAAGCTTACTATAAAGCTACAGTAATCAATACAGTGTAAAACTGGCATAAGAAGAGGCATATAGAAAAACGGATCTTAACAGAGAGTCCAGAAATAGATCCACATTTATATAGTCAATTTATTTTTGACAAAGATGGTAAGTTGTTTCAATGGAGGAAAAATAGTCTTTTCAACCAATGGTACTGGAACAACTGGATATCTGTATGGGGAAAAATATGAACTTTGATCCTTACCTCATGCCTTTTCACAAAGATTAACTCAAAACGAATCTTAATCCTAAATATAAAAATCTAAACTACTAAACTTCTGAAGAAAACATAGGAAAGAAAATCTTTATGGTACTGCATTAGGCAAAGATTTATGAAACTGGACACAAAAGATAAAAACTATAAAAGAAGAAATGCAGTTAAAATGTATTCTCATCAAGATTAAAAACTTTTGTTCTTCCAAAAGTCATAGTTAAGAAAACAACAAGGCATGCCAAGACTGGAAGAAATTTTTCACAGAACATTTCTGACAAAAGGCTTGAATTCAAGAATATATATATTTTTATATATACTTATAACTCAGTAAGAAGACAACTCAATTTTAAAAATAGGGAGAAGATTTAAACACACACTTTAAAAAAGATAATACACAAATGACCAATAAGCACAAGTAAAGATATTCAATATCACTAGTTATTAGGGAAATGTAAATTATAACCACAGTGAGATACCACTGCATACCTACAAGAATGGCTAAAAGTTAAAAGATTGACAATAATAAGTGTTGGAAAAGATGTGAAGTTAGCTAGAACTTCCATATAATGCTGATGGGAATGAAAAATGGGACAGCTAATTTGGAAAACAATCTGACAGTATGTTATTAAGTTAAATATATATTTTCCATAGAACCTAGCAACTCTACTCCTAGGCATTTTACTCAAGTAAGAATACATATCCACACAAAGATGAGATTGCAAATATTCATAGCCGCAGTATTCATTACAGCTCAAACAGCAGCTCAAATGTCCATCAACTGTTGAATGAATAGATAAATAAATTGTGGTATATCTCAACTATGAAATACTACTCAGCAATAAAAAGAAAAAAATATTAATAAGTCAAAACAAGAATGAATTTCAAAAACATGCTAAAGTGAAAGAATCAAAGACAAAAGACTATGTACTAAATGGTCCCATTAATATGAAATTCTAGAAAATATAAAACTATAATGACAGAAAGCAGAGCCTGGATTGGCAAATGTTATTGAGTGCAAAGAGGCATGAGAAAATTTAATTTTTAAATTTTATTTCATTTTTACATTATATTTATACATATTTATGGAGTACATGTGAAATTTTGTTACATGCATAGAATGCGTAATTATCAAGTCAGGATATTTAGGGTATCCATCACCTTATGTATTTATGATTTCTACATTTTGGGAAGATTTCAAGTCCTCTCTTCTAGTTAAAGGCAGAAACCAGATCTTATTTTGGATTTATTTACTCATAATGTCAAATTCAACACAGGGCATATAGTACACAATATTCCTAACTTTGCTGCATACTGCTCACACGTATTTTCTCATTTATTTTACATACATAAATAACCTAATCAATCACCTACATATTAACTGATTTGTTATCATTTATCCCTTGCTTATGTCAACATCACTGTCATTCATTGTCCTGAAAATCTCTTTCCTCTTTACTTCTTCTAAATGGAAATATTTACTGCATTATAAAGGTCAATAAATATCGACATTAGTCACCAGTAAGAAAAGAAAACAGTAAAAACAAAAGTATGAATCATCTATACAATACTATATAAATCTATAACCAATCTTAACCATTAAAGATTATATGCTGTGTTTAAAAAATTAAAAACAAACTAAACTTACATGCAAATAAAATAGAGAAAATTCCTCAACTGACATTCTAAAATACACAAAGCTCTTAAACTGACAGTCTTTTTATAAGTTTATAGTCTTAATGTATCCCACTTAAAAGGAATGTTTATGTGTTTTGCTGCAGATATATTAATGTATTTGGTTATAGAGCACTGCCCTAGACTCTGTTGTGAAGGTTACTTAATAAACAGAAAATGTATTATTTTACCTTTCTAAAATCTAAAAAAGTCTGAATTCTGGAAATGACCTCAAAGGTTTCATGTAAAGGATTACATAATACATCTGTATAGTCTGTGCAGCCCTTTGTTAAATCATATCATTTAATCCTCCAAATAATGTTATAAGAAAGCTAGTATTATTATTTCTGTTTATTAGATTAGAAAACTAAGATGCAAAGAAATGAAGTGAGTTGCTGGTAAATTATAAGACTGAAGCTCGTGTTTTCTAATTTTAAATTCTATGCCCTTTTCTCTGTACCAATACCTTGAACAAATGATTTTGAATCCCTGCTTTTTAAGAATCATGGCAAGCTAGAGCTAGGAATTTCTATATATCCTGACCTATGTATGCTTGTCCAGAACATGCGCTCCATACACTATGAATTAGCAAACCTACTGTGGTGAATGGAGAAATTCCCAGAGAATCTCCAGAAATAATCAAATGTATTGTTTTAATTCACTAAATTTCAGAATTGCTTATTATGCAGTAGATAACTAATACACCCAGCTGCCAGTTTTTCATTTGGGGAAATGACTTCATCTTGAGTCTGTGGATTTGATGCGGAGGGTCCTGAAGAAAGGAGGAAAGCCCCTGAACTTGCCAAGTGGATTCCTGGCTTCGCGCGGAAAGGAATTTGAGAGCATGCCAACTAGCTACAGGAAAGTTTTATCGAGACAGAGACAGCAGATCTTATTCCACAAAGTAGAGGTCCTCTCCCAAGCAGAAGGGAGACACCTTATGGGGCAATGCTAACGTTTGTAAATGTTCAGAACCCCCCCATACTGACCAGCATTGTCTTTAGGTCAGGCAATGAAAGTTAATCATAAACTGCTGTCCCAGAAAGGTAAGTACAGCAGTTTGTAAAGTATCCGGCTTAGCAATTCATCCATCCTCAGTTGGTACCAGGCCGATGACTTGCTGGTGACTTCCTTGTTCAGAATGGTTAGGGTCCGGTATCCATCAAAATGGCTGCACTCAGAATCTCTCAACCTGCCTTTTCTGCCTTATCCCTTCATTGACAAAGCACAGAAGGCACAAACTTAAGATAAAATAATGAGTTTATGTAGATACCAAAGACTGAGTTTCCTCTGTCCTATGCACTTAAACTTTTTAAAGATGATGTATCTGCGCGTGTATACATATACATATATATATTAGCATTTTATAAGATAGTTTTCCTCCTCTTTAATATAATTTACATGATAATAGCACAAAATCTGTGCATAAGTTTATTAAATATTTGCATATATAAAGAATAGGAGGTTTTGTTTAACATGGAAAAGATGCAACTTGTGCTTTCCTTTTATACTAAGTATGGAAAACAGATAAAACCTTCTAATGGAAAGAGTATGAGGTGTATCTTTGTGTGATTGGTTAATTTGTTTAAAAGCGGAAGAGAAACCCTAAATGGGACAGCAAATAGGTTGGCCTTCTCCGAGTAAGACTGTGAAAATGGCAAAAGGACTTCTTGAGTCTTAGGTATACTTGCATTCCAATGTAAAATGTAAAAATGGGGATAATAATATTTACTCACAGTCATTTTGGGAATAAATGAGATAATAAATATGGAAGGAAAAACATAACGCCTGGTGATAGTAATATTTCCTTCCTTCCTTGCTACCTCCCTCCCTGCCTTCCTTCCTTCCTTAACATCTCTAGGAAAACCGTTTCTCTATTTACACCTCTGACACCAAATGTGGGAGTTTCCCACAGCACGCAGCTCTCCAGGTCTCTGCAGACACCAACTCTGTGTTCTACAATCAAGTTTAACTCGGACTCTAACCGCCTGGAGTTAGTGCAGACCCCGCAGGTTAAGGGCTCAGTCCCACAAGATTGCCCCCAACTTCAGAGGCCAATCACAAGTGGTGGGCCCCCAGGTTACCCACACTTCGGTTCAACTTGGCTACAAATCTGGGTTTCCCACAACTCCCTCCACAGGTTTGCTAATTTGCTACAACGACTCACAAAACTCAGGGAAACATTTTACTTATGTTTACTGGTTTATTATAAAGGATATAAATGAACAGCCAGATGAAGAGGTACAGAGGGTTAGGTACAGAATGGTCCTGAGAGCAGGAACTTCTGTTCCCATAGAGTTGGGGTGCGCCACCCTTGTGGCACATGATGAATCATCAGCCCAGAAGCTCCCAAGCCCTGTCATTTACGATTTTTATGGAGATGTCATTAGGTAGGCATGATTGATTAAATCATTGGCCATTGGTAATCAACTCAATTTCCAGCCCCTCTCCTCCACCTGGAGGTCAGGGGTGGGACCAAAAGCTCCAACCTTCTAATCATGCCTTGGTCTTTCTGGCAGCCAGCCCCATCCCGAAGCTCTTTAGGACCCCAGCCATCAACTGTCTCATTAGCATACAGAATGACACTCATCACTCCAGAGATTCCAAGGGTCTCAGAAGCTCTTGTGTCAAGAACAAGAGACTAAAAGCAAATATTATAACAAAAGATGCTCCTATTATCCCTATCACTAAGGAAATTACAAAGGTTAGGAGCTCTGTGTCAGGAACACAGAGCCGACCAGGGAATCTGACCTTGAGTCAGAAAAAAACAAAAACAAACCCACAAACTTTCCTCCTTGCTCTTCTTTGTTAAGATACACAAGAATGCTTGGGACATAGCAGGGTGGGAAGTGAGCTACGAGAAAGGCCATGCTACTGTTTACCTTCCTAGAGACATCACTGTGCAACCTGCCTATTTATCATTCATTCTCCAAGTATTTGTTGAGCAGTATCACCAGGTATTTCATTAGGTTCTTAAGTTATTGAGATAACAGATTCAGTCCTGCCTTCAAAAAGGGAGGAGAAAGCATGGTAGAGGACACAGAAGTTTAAAAAATAATTACAGATAACCTCTCAAAGTGTACACTATTAGAAGTATCATCATAAAGGAAAAAATGGGATAACTTGTGGGGTGGGGGAGACTGGAGACAGAGTGGACAGAGAAAACTTGGCACAAGAAGGGACATTTAAAGTTATGTCTTGAGAGACTGTGAGCCAGCAGGTCTGTAGGGAGCACTGGAGGTCTTACTGAAGAGTAGGCAGGAGAAGCATGGTGGAAGAGGAGGCCGAATATGTGAGCAGAAACCAAATTTTTGACAGGTTTGTTTATGTTGATAAGGAGTTCAAACATCCTGTCAGCAGTGGTAAGTTACTAATGAAGAGTCATTAAAGAGATGCCACCAGAGTTTACACTGCACAGACAAAGGAGGTTCCCTGCAGCTGGTGTCCAGAAGGCAGAGGGAATGAGAGGAGCTGAGTTAAACCTAACCTGGAGACATAATTTGTGCCACACTAAGTATCTTTTGAATCAAATGAAAATCTTAAAATCTCTTAGGATTTTTCCATCTTCAGCCATGGTTAAATTACAGAGTATGAAATCTATGCATCAAAATTTCAATAAATGTTTTATTCTTCTCTGTAGATCAAGTTTTTACAACATGCTGGTGTCTATTCTCTTTACGTTGATGCAGTTCTACTCTCTCCTAGCTATCCACCGGCTGGATGTGCCATGGCATGTCTTACAGCAGTAATACATTAGGCTAATAAAGCAATTATTTAACTGACTCTAATTTCATTGGCATTCCTATTAGCTAAAAGAAAGTGGTTCAGTCACTGTTTACATTTGTAAAGCCAATATTATGGTTTAAATTATGGCCTTTGGATGAATTTGAAAATTGAAGCCTGATAATCCTTAAAGCAATATTTACAGAGGACTCTTTGTCTTTGTAAAGAATAAAGGGAATGGAAACAAGAGCACATTAAATCAGAGGGGCTTTTAAATATTCATTTTGCAATCAGCTTTACTGGTTTCCAGGCCACTGTCTAACTTTATAATTCTTGTGTGGAGAAATACCAAATCTCTTGCTTTAATTATCCTATGAAATATGAACTATTACTTCACATTCTCTTTTTCGATTCTGGAGTACAGGAGTTCCAGATACATTGCTCTCAATGCCAATGTTCTTCTTCAATGGAAGTATCTTGGGGAGATACTGCTAAAGTTGCTAATTCAAAACTATAAACATTTTGGATAGGTAGCCTCTCATTTAAAGTGATCTCTATCCAGCAGCCCTTAATAACACCACTTCCAACCACCCAATCAAGTCATTATGAAAACACTAAAATTGGTAAAGACTCACAATTCCAAAAGCAATAGGCAATTGTTGTCAGTGATTTTCTGTGAACCACAAGACAGTGGAAGTGGTCTAGATAGTGCTCACCTACTTTGAAGAAGGACCCAAAGATCCCAAAACTGCTTGTGTGAATATACAGCAGCCTAAAAGAAAGTAAAACCACTCTGGAACAAAAAAAAAAAACACTGAAAAATTCTTAATATGAGGATCGGACAAAAATACTACAACACTGCGACACTAAAGAAACTCAAATTAACACTATGTAAAACCTAGTTAATTTTAAGAAAGAGGAAAATAGATTGTAAGCATGCAGGCAGGTAAAAAACAAAGCAGTTTACATAAAAAGGGGAAAGGGTTAGGCTGGCCTTAAGTATCTCTGAAGCATTAAGTGTCATGGGATAATGGTACAGCATCTATAGCATTGTTTAGCAAAAATAGTACACAGATTCCCAATGCCCTTCAGTCAGAGTTCCCTTATGTTACTATCTTATACGACCTAAGAACATTTATCAAAACAAAGAAATTAACCTTGGTTGTCGACAATACTATGAGCTAAAAGTACAGAACTTTTTCACATTTCACCAGTTTTTCCATTAATGTCCTTGTGTTGTTCCAAGATCCCATATTGCATTTCATTGTCATGTCTCTTGAGTCACTTCTAATCTGTGACAGTTCATAAGGCTTTGTTTTGTGTGACCTTGACTCTTTTGAAGGACACTAGTCAGTTATTTTGAAGAATGTGCCTTAATGTGGGTTTGTGTGATGCTTTCTCATGGTTAGATTAAGGTTATGTGTTATTGGGAAGGAAACCATAGAGGCTATGTGCCCTTCTCAGTGTATCACACCTGGGATTACACAATGTCGGTATGTCTTATTACTGGTGATGTTATCCTTGATCACTTTGTTAAGCTAGTATTTGTTAGGATTCTCTACCATAAAGTCACTATTTTTCCTGTATAATTACTAAATATTTGGGGTGAGATACTTTGATATTATCAAATACCCTATTTTCGCATTAACTTTCACTTACTAATTTTAGCATCTATTGTGTGGCAGTTGTTACTGTGGTATTGTAATTATGACTTCTATTTCCCTCATTCCTTTGTAGTTATTAAATGGAATTATTATTTAAGGAAGAGTTGTTACTTCTCCCCCATTTACTCAGCTATTTATTTATATTAGTATGGATTCATGAATTTTTATTATTTCATTATAATCCAATGCTATCATTATTTTGTCACACAAGTTATTCCAACTTGGGCAATTGGTGACTTTTCCAGGGTGGCTCCAATGACCTTTTATATAATCCCATCTTTCTTTCTTTTTCTTCACTTCCTTACTTTTGAATGCTTCAGGCTCATGTTGTATTTTCTCTGCCCCAGCCCCTAGAATCAGCTATTTCTGCAGAGAGTCCTGTTTCTTTGATTAAAGAAGGGAATGTAGAAACCAAGATCTAGGTGCTGGCTGTGCTCATTGCTACTGGAGTGACTTCTAAACTTTTCTAAACTCATTCTACAGTGGGTAGAGTGAGGAAATATATGTGTGGTAACTAATGCTCTTTTGGTGTTTGGCCTTAAAATATCTAGTCAAGATGCTTCTTTCCAGAGTTTCTTAGGTCAGCTCCTTTCTTCCTCACTCCTTCAGGGCAGTTATGTAATTCATTTGTTATATAGTTAGATTCCCTTATCACAGTCTACATTCCATCTTTTTCTTCCATGTCCTGATTAATTTTGTTGTTTTCATATAATGAAATCTACTCTTTATGTGTACAGTTCTGTGTGTTTTGACAAATGTATAGATTCATTTGTCCACCACTACGGTTCCCTACAGAACAATTTCATCACTGCCCCAAAACATGACTTACCCTTTTATGGACAATCTCTCCTCCCATTCCCTACCCCTAGCAACCAATAATATGTTTTCCTACCTACACTTTTGCTTCATTAAGAGTGTCGTGTAAAATGGAATCACACAACATGTAGCCATTTGATTCTATCTTCTTTCACTTAGGAAAATACATTTAAAATTCACTCGTGTTGTATAAATCAATAGTTCGTTCCTTTTGGGGGATGAGTGGTATTTCATTGTATAAAATGGTTTAAGGATATCTGGGCTGTTTATAATTTTTGGTTATTGTGAATAAAGTTCTTATAAACACTTATTTACAGGCTTTTGTAAATAATAGGTGAATATAAATTTCCATTTCTTTTAGGTAGACAGCTAGGGGGTATATGGTAGGTCCATGTTTAATTTTTTAATAAACTGCCAAAATATGTCCCAAAGTGGCTGTACCATTTTGCATTCCCACTTGTCTATAGTATTTTAAGGAGAAAATGTATGACCTAAGAATCGTATGCCTTCCTATATATTGTTTATGTATGATGACAGCAGAATTCTCAGTTATTCAAGAATTTAAAAATACCTCCAAATGCCCTTCTTGAAAAAATATTATTTAAAGTCATACATTATCTGAGAGAGAAATCAAAATTAAAAACTCAAAAAAATCTATTCCTAGTAAAATCTTAAGGGGAAAAAATGAAAGAAAAATACTTCCTTCTCATAAAAAGGATATCTAAGAAGACAGATCATATCACATAATATTAATAGTAAAGCTAGAACTCTCATTAAAATCAAGGGGAAATTCCCAATCTCTTTCTTATGTAACTTTATTCTAGAATTTCTGGCTAGTGCACTAAGACACAAATCAGAAATAATGGACTAACTGGTGGAAAGTAAAAGGGAAAAAAAGTTAGTAATTGCATTTTTGTTTTTTTCCTAAGAAGACAGATCATATCACATAATATTAATAGTAAAGCTAGAACTCTCATTAAAATCAATGGGGAATTCCCAATCTCTTTCTTATGTAACTTTATTCTAGAATTTCTGGCTAGTGCACTAAGACACAAATCAGAAATAATGGACTATCTGGTGGAAAGTAAAAGGGAAAAAAAGTTAGTAATTGCATTTTTGTTTTTTTCCTTAGAAAACCCAAAAATGTCAAGTAAAATTCTCTTAAACAGAAATCAGTAAGTCTATAAAATATAAGAAAATATCAAAAATATATATCAATATCCAAACAATAAACTGAAGAGATAGTAGGGAAAAATTCTATGAATAATAGCAACATTTATACCATGACATTTCTAGAAATAACTCTAACCAAAATATGTACAATCCATTTATAGAAAATGGAAAATTTGTTGAAATGTAGAAGACTTCACTATTGACTTTTACCATACTATCATTCATTAATTCATTAATTTGATTACTTGTTCAAAATTTGTCTTTGCCACTGATATAAGTTCCATAAGAGAAGGGGCAATAATTGTTGTAACCACTGCCTTAGCCCCTGTGCCTAACATATTGCCTGACTCATAGTAGGCACTCAAAAAATATTTATTTCTACATAAGAATATTTTGTTCAGTTATCTGTTCTGTAAAGCTTTGTATAGCTTATAAGACTCATTCACTAAGTAGCTCTGCAGTTTTTGAAAGGAGTCTAGACTAGTTATTTACCATTGCCTAACGAATTGTAACACCCACCCATTTGCCCACCGGCAGCATCATGGCTCATGGTTTGAAGTGTAGATATCCCCAGTTCTGCATTGTGATCTTTCTTCACTTTCCTGTGCCAGTATTAATAGATTCTACAACACAACTCCAGCAATTTCAAAGCTTAGAGGAATTTAGGGGGTTTTAGAATGGCTCTTTCTACAAAAAGGTTGGTTATACTTTCATTTCATCTGAAAAAATCATTTTAATTTTTGGATCCCTGAGAAAATACTAGGTTAGTAACAAATGAATGGGAACAGACTACAGATTTTAGTTATTAAAAGAAGAAAACCCCAGAAAAAGACCCACAGTATCTAGGAGCAGGTTAAAGTGAACTATTTCACACTGTGCAATCCTAGTCTTTGAGCTGGACTCCTTTTGCTTCAATGTAATATAGAATTTACGGTTAATGATGATTAACAGTATTCTATTGCTTGATGATTTAGTTTCATTTCATAATTAGGTTAACATTTTTCTTCATAATATTTGATTAGTAATATCTTTCTAGATTTTAAAAATAATGAAATGTTATCATGACATTGGTTAGAGTTGGCCGAATATCTGAATCACAGCTGAATTTTCCACATAAAGCATTTTCTTGATTATACTTATCATTTTCTAATTTTTTATTATCTATGGGTGTGTATTTGTGTTTTTATGTGTTTGCTTGGGGTGGGGATATTATGTAGTAATTTCCTAGTTGTATTTTTAAATAAAAACTTCCTATGAGCATTAATAATGGTATTGTCATAGTTAGTTACTGAGAGAACTAATCTGAATTCTATGGAAGTGTATGGAAGTTTTGTGAAAATGAAATTAGAGATGCAGCATATCTCAGCACTAATGAATCTGTTTATGTTGTACAAACCAAGGTTAGGTTTAAAAAATCAATTTTTCAGACTCAGTATTTTTCGATGGTCAAGTGTTTATTCCGTTGGGTCATTAATGTGCTGTATTCCCAAAGCATTCTTTGGACATAGTTCATCTTCTAACTTGTGTTAAAGAATTGGTCTATGACAGGCTTTTTATATTTTTTAATGATAATTCTGAATTGTTAGGTAAGACCCTCTTGTGTGTCTCCTATTACTTATAAATGAAAGTGCTGTCGAAGACCTTCTTTTTAATGACTAAATTTACAACTACAAAAGTTAAGCATATTAAACATCAGTAGACATTTTAAGTTCTATTGCATATACCTGGATCGATGAGCGGTGTCTTGGTCTATTTTGTGTTGCTACAACAGAATACCTGAGGCTGGGTAATTTATAAAGAAAAAATATTTATTTGGCTTATGATTCTGGTTGCTGGAAGGTTCAAAATTGGGTTGTTGCATCTGATGATGGCCTCATGCTGCTTCCACTCATGTGTGGGAAGTAGACACATGCAAGGAGATCACATGTCATGAGAGGAAGCAAGAGAGTGAAATCGAGGACGCCAGGCTCTTTATTATCAACCTACTCTCATGAGAACTAATCTATTCCCGCTAGAGCGAGAACTCACTCAGCCTTGCAGGAAGGCATTAATCTGTTCTATGAGAGATCCATCCCCACCCCCAGCGCTGCCACACTGGAGATCAAATTTCGACATGAGTTTTGGGGGGAACAAACCACATGCAAACCAAAGCAAGGGGTTTTAACAATGAAGAACATTTAATAAATTTGATAAGGAAATCAGAATTGTAATACAGTAGCAGGAACTCATCACAAAAATTTGGACATCAGTGAGGATAACCTTTGAATGTCAACTACCTATAATTGAATTAGACTTGTTGCATTTTGGCCAAATTTATAGGTTATGGCAAATAGGATGGGGGCAAGGTAGAAGAAACTAGAATGATTTTATCTACTCAATCTCTCAATGTCAATTGTTTATTTTTTAATGTTTGCTTCCTCTATATTTCCCTAAAAATATGACAGTTATTCATTCAACCTTAAATTTGCATAATTAAATATAGAAGGAAGTCACTTGGTCAATTAATGAACTCCTTTTGGAAGTTAATTTTAATGTGAGTCAATTGATACATTCGAAGTTAGAATTTAAATTAGGGAGAGAAACTCAGAAGAGAGGAATAAAGGGCAAATGGTGGGGCTGTGAAGGTAACAAAAGTTTTCCAAAGGAATAGGCCTTCTTTCAAGATACTGAATAGTTATATTTGGTTATTTTCTTGGGAGTCAGAAACAAAAACAACATGGTACTTGACTTTCTATGGTGCCAAAAACCTCTGGAACTGTCAGAATTTTTTCTGTTTATGGCAATAACTATGGTGCACTCGCTGCAAAAATAAAACATTATTAAATATAATCACACCTTTAGCTGTGATGACAGATGTTAAAATGACTTTAAGTAGTTGAAGAGGAAACAGGATCACAGAAAGTTATTGGAAAGCAATGAGACAAGGATGTTTGGAGAAATAACCTATTTTCTGGAGATCGATAGGATTTTGGGATATGAAAGCTAATGGGTGAGATAATTGGGAAGATATAGCAGCAGGCCAGTTGCTAATTAAATAGACAGCATATGTAGGATTTTATTCAGGGAAAATACCAATGATCTGAGTTGGGCTACCAGGTAGTGCGTGCAACTCGGCAATGAGAATAATTCTGGAAGATGAGTCATAAACAAGAGTTAAAAACGTGGCACAGCTTTTAGCGGCAAGATTATTTTTTCATTGTCTATCAAGATAAATACAACATCAATGATATGTTCATCCACAATTTGGAATGAAATAGGAAGAGGGCACCCAGGGTGATAGCTATGGGAGTCATTCAGCACGTAAATTGTGCTTAGGAAGGAAGATGTTTAAATTTGAACAGAAAAAAATCCCTAAGTATTAAAGGGTATTCAAACTGCCTTCCTATTACAACACTGATCTAATGAAAAGATAAATCAAAGGGAATGGACTGATAGGGCTGGTAATTGGATGTAGTAAGAAGAAAGCTGAATAAATGAGCAAAGGATGGAGGTGTTTTTTTTTTGGATCATAGTTTTCAAATGTTGTTTGACCTCTTAAGGCAGGATGAGGTTGATTTCAAGCAATACTTACATCTGAAATAGTATCACGTACATCTTTAGCTAGTACTCAAACAAGTTCTATATTCTATACAAATGGGGAAAATGTAATTCATAATTGACAAGGTATGAATTTTTTATATGTTAAGCCATGAGGCTGCCACATCAAC